>NC_092227.1:61768618-61886118 GCF_036320965.1 Panulirus ornatus | reverse complement strand
TCCTCTCACTTGTGTGGCCAGTTGTAGTATACAACACCTGCTTGGTCCTCTCACTTGTGTGGCCAGTTGTAGTATACAACACCTGCTTGGTCCTCTCACTTGTGGGGCCAGTTGTAGTATACAACACCTGCTTGGTCCTCTCACTTGTGTGGCCAGTTGTAGTATACAACACCTGCTTGGTCCTCTCACTTGTGTGGCCAGTTGTAGTATACAACACCTGCTTGGTCCTCTCACTTGTGTGGCCAGTTGTAGTATACAACACCTGCTTGGTCCTCTCACTTGTGGGGCCAGTTGTAGTATACAACACCTGCTTGGTCCTCTCACTTGTGGGGCCAGTTGTATACAACACCTGCTTGGTCTTCTTCATCGTGGGACCAGTTGTAGTATACAACACCTGCTTGGTCCTCTCACTTGTGTGGCCAGTTGTAGTATACAACACCTGCTTGGTCCTCTCACTTGTGTGGCCAGTTGTAGTATACAACACCTGCTTGGTCCTCTCACTTGTGTGGCCAGTTGTAGTATACAACACCTGCTTGGTCCTCTCACTTGTGGGACCAGATGTAGTATACAACACCTGCTTGGTCTTCTTCATCGTAGGACCAGTTGTAGTATACAACACCCGCTTGGTCCTCTCACTTGTAGGGTCAGATGTAGTATAAAACACCTGCTTGGTCCTCTCACTTGTGGGACCAGTTGTAGTATACAACACCTGCTTGGTCCTCTCACTTGTGTGACCAGTTGTGGTATACAACACCTGCTTGGTCCTCTCACTTGTGGGGCCAGTTGTAGTATACAACACCTGCTTGGTCCTCTCACTTGTGGGGCCAGTTGTAGTATACAACACCTGCTTGGTCCTCTCACTTGTGGGGCCAGTTGTATACAACACCTGCTTGGTCTTCTTCATCGTGGGACCAGTTGTAGTATACAACACCTGCTTGGTCCTCTCACTTGTGTGGCCAGTTGTAGTATACAACACCTGCTTGGTCCTCTCACTTGTGTGGCCAGTTGTAGTATACAACACCTGCTTGGTCCTCTCACTTGTGTGGCCAGTTGTAGTATACAACACCTGCTTGGTCCTCTCACTTGTGGGACCAGATGTAGTATACAACACCTGCTTGGTCTTCTTCATCGTAGGACCAGTTGTAGTATACAACACCCGCTTGGTCCTCTCACTTGTGGGGCCAGTTGTAGTAAACAACACCTGCTTGGTCCTCTCACTTGTGGGACCAGTTGTAGTATACAACACCTGCTTTATATTGACGGGCGGGACTAGGTTTTAGGAGTTGTAGAATCTGCAAGTGGGTGGTTGTAGGATTCCTGAAGGGCGCAAGTGAGCGAGATTAAAGTTATGAGAAAGTAGAGGAAAAGTAGCAGGGGGTTTACTTCTGTTTAGGGACTTGGTTGTTGGTGCACCAGTTACTCTGGTGAAGACAGACTCGTATGGCTAATGTAGAAAAGTTACGTTGTAGTTCATGGCTATCAGCATCTAAGGTCACTGAGCCAGACTCCATACCATACGTCATACATACGTAGGACGAATCTGAAGGCGGTGTACAGGAATATGGTTTAAAGTAGACATATTACAGAAATGACATATTCATTCTATAGATCTAGATAGATGTGTATAGATATAGATTAATATGTTATAGATTATAATACTTCTGTATTTCTGCAGGAAGATAAATACCCTTAATTTTTGTATTTGTAATTTACACCAATTGTTTAACCTTCAATATACATTTCATGTTTTAAATAGAATTACATGAAAGGCCCAGTAAGATATATATTTTATGTGCATATCAGTTTTATATGTATATTTACTTATTACTATTCCAGTGCCTGATAATGTGTATATGTATTCACCAATCATGTAACACAGATTACGTTACAAGATCCAGTCTCATGATTATGTTGTTTCTGATCTGATGACGTGGATTACTTCCACACGTGACTGAAAGTTGTGGTTCTGGTTGCAGCTTGCATGGCTGGGTGTTCTCAGTCCCACCTGGTCAACAACCTGGTGCATGACTCCGCTCTGCCCACCTGCACCTCCCTCGTGCAGCGTGCCTCCCACCGCCCGGGCCTCTCCGCGCCCATGCCCCCGGACCTGCGTGGCAAGTGGCTCTCCACCAGGTAAGTCGCGCCACTGCCGCCTGCGCGGGTGTAGCGCCTTATAGAATACTCTCCTCAAACTCTAGTGTCGCAAGCCTTCTGGTACCCGATTCTCTTTGGTTTTTTCTTTATATATTTCTGCATTTGTGGGTAACGGGAAAAAGAAACGTAAGACTATACATTTGATGACATATTCTTAGGTAGATCTTAAAAGTTTATGCATGTTTAGTATCATTTACCGTTTCATTATTAAGTTAAATTGACGTTTATGAATGGTCGCCATATTAGACAGCTTCATAAGGTGGGTGTATTTGCCAAGAGTGTGGTAAAGTTATCTACACAAGATCCCGTGGTCTGCTGCCTAGTTCATTACGTAATGAACCAACCAGGTCTTCACCTGGTTGGTGTAACCCGGGAGAAGATGACTGACTGTTTTGCTAACAACGACGGAAGATCAATTGTATGGAAAGATCATTTTTTTTTTGGAAGACTTTAAATGTCTTTTTTTTTCTCTTTGAACGTACGTAGTACTGAGGTCGAGTGACCTCAGACGAGAGTAATGTCTTTGGTGGGTTGAAATGGCTTGTTTACATCAGCCCACACCAACCACAAGGGCTTAGCATACAGTATATGTTGGGTGAGCACACACACACACACACACACACACACACACACACACACACACACACACGAGGATGGCCAGTAAAAGTTACGGAGGCGACGCGTGACACGCAGGTCGTGTCCTCATGCTAGCAGGGTGAGGGAGTCTGGGTACAGTGGAGGCCAAGTCGCCTGGCCTCATCTTGGCTGACCTCCAGCTTCCTCAAGTTAACAGGTGAGGGTTGGAGGAGGTCGAGTCAATTAATGACCTAATGCAGGAGAGACAGAAACGATCTGGACGGGTTAATCACACACGTGTCCTGTGTCCGTTTCATCGCATTGCCTCGCTGTTTGACTGCCTCCGTCCGCGCCTCCTGTCTACCCTAATAAGCTTCCATCACTGACTGAGATCCACGAACTTCGTCTCATTTACTCAGACTACTCACTCATTACATGGATTCCCTCAGCCAAGATGATACACTTGCGCTAAGGAAGTCTTTGATAACTTGTTCAAGATCGATTGCACAACATTCCACCAAGAACTGAGACCCATCCAGCGAGTTACACATCTTCGCTGTACGCATTTCGTGCCGACCTTTGTGAAGGTGTCATCCATTTGTCTAAAAATGATTAACGTAACGTTAGATTAAAGTAAAGTACTAGACCCTGTTAGGCTCATTAGGCCTGTCAGTGAAGGCCATGTCCCTGGACATAGACACCACTGGGGAAACTCGAGCCGAGGTACCAGCTGTTGGCTGGCTAGGCCTGTCGCAGCTGTGGTTCTTTACGCCAGTCCACGTTGGCGTTCATTTATCAACCAACCAGAGGGGAGGAGGAGCAGTTAAGTGGGCTGCGCCCCATCTACCCGCGCCATGGATCGAACCCAAGCAAGGATATCGAGTCAAACTTCACACGTTCAAAGCCAAGCTGGTGTCGTCGTGAAGCTTGCCCAAGGACATAACCTGGTGTAGCCATCATGTGGCTACCAAGGGTATACCTGGTGTAGCCATTATGTGGCAACCAAGAGTGAATACTTTCTTTCGGGGGTCTTCACCCCCACAGCCCCGGGCTGGGCCCAGGATGTGGGCTTAGGTCGTTGATCGACCAGTCTATTGGAAGCCGCAGTCCTCTGGCCCACATAGCCCCCACAGCCTGGATGGTCTTGTACACTCTCTAAGTACTTATCCAGTGCACGCCCGAACTTGTCTACCGTGCATCTCAGGCTGTTTCTGATGGTAGATGGCAAAGTGCTGAAGAGTCTTGGTCCAAGGATGTTAAAGGTGTTCTCTCTTTTTGTGCATCTCGCATCTTTGGATTTCAAAGCTTGTATTTTACAAAGTCTTCCTGCCAATAGGATGTTGTTTTCGAATTTATGTTGGCAACCAAACCTTGTAGGATTTTCCACGTGTACATGATTTTCCATGGAGTATGTATTGCGAGATTTCAGTCTTTCCCTGTAATTCAGTTCGTTTACAACATTGATATGGGCTGTGAAAGATCTCTGGAAACGTTCTAATTCTGCGGTTTCCCCCGCCTTGTAGGATGGTGTTAGAACGCAACAATATTCAATTAGAGAAAGAATTAACGTCTTGAATAATATCATCATTGCGTTGTCTTCACTTGTCTTGAAGGTTCGCAAGATCCAGCCTGCCATCCATCTGGGTGTAACCTGGTGTAGGATCATGGCGCTACCAAGGACCTGGTGTTGGCCTCAGCCACCTCTACCAGTTGACTAAGAGGAACGATTCCACCCTCACGCTAGCCACCGTCACACAGGAACGTCCACTAAGACAATCTTGCCAGGCGCTCTAAGAGGGGACATGAGGGTGACTTGGATTAAACACAAGGTGCCTCACTGTGTCCACCCAGAACGATATGCATTCCACGTAGTCGATCACGCGCCGCACTAGACACACCACAAGCCTGGATTACGTAGGCCGAGAATGGTCGTCATCCACTCTGGAAATCATATGATATCCTGACTCACCAGCCATTGGCCTTAGCGTCTCTAATGTGTTACGATGTCCCACTCTCCGTCCCAGGTCATATAGGCTGCATCAGTGCTCACATAACCATGTAGAATACTTACCCACTGCAGCACTGCGCGCCTGTTGCATGCCTCTTGAGCCTCGATGTCGTTTGTCTGATGATCTAAGTTCATTGTACTGTGTTTCTTTGCCACAGCTACTGTTCTAAGGCTGATAGCTTAGCAGCCACTTCGACTGGTCTGACCTCCTGCCTGCTGTATAGCTGAGTTTCCATCTCATCCACTTCCTGAGGTCTTCTCTTCAGAGGGTTGTAATGTACTCGGCGAAGAGTGGTTGGATTCCCTTCACACTGATAGCGGGGCCTAACGGGGCTCAACTCCTTTGCTATTTTCATCGAACTTGATCAACGCAGTTCTGACCTCCTCCTTGTGTTCCCGATCCTCACAGTCAAGCCTCAGGCACACCCGATCTCCTCCTCACCTTCTCTAACCCTTGTTGTTAACTGCTGCTCACTCTGACTCGCGGTGGAACCTGCCAGTGACACTTTTATACCTCCCTCTTCCCTCAGTGCGTCCCCCTCTTCCCAACCCCTCCACTCGCAGCGTGTGACACCTTAGAAGTGTTCGGTGGACCAATTAACCAGATTTCTTTATTGACCAGCCCAGGAATCACTATTGTTTTTCCTCTTATGATGCTTCCGCAGGTGTAAACTGCATAAAGAAGGTTACTGCTGCCGGTAGGGAGGTTTATATCTCTCCCTCCCGCTGTAAATGTCTTTCTTCAGCCTTTGTTTGGCGGCTCTTGTTCAAGAGTCCTTACGAAAGAGGTATCGAACCAGGAATCTACTCGTCTTCATCTGACGCCCACTCAACCTTTATTTCCACTTGGAATCGTTTTAGATATTTAATTAATGAGATCAAACTCTCCTTTATCCGATGGAGGTGTACTGACAATTCTTCATCTCCCACAAATAGATGTCTCTCGGGTTTTAGCCACGATTATAGTTAACAATCTTTGCACTCTCGTTGCTGTACTGATGAAACTGCAGGTCTTGATCCCACTGGTAAAAGACCCATATCTCGACTGTCTTTTCTTGGCATTCTACTCTGAATGATTGCTTTATTCCCTTGTCTGCCTTGACCCGCACACCATCTGACCCTTCTACGTATTCTCTTGCAGCAAGATGGAAAAAAATCTACGTTCGTCTCTTCTGAGACGAGTAGAGTTCATGGCCAGGCTGGCATGTCGCCCCGTGTCCTCAAAGCGTTCCTCCGAGCTTTCACTCGTGTTTCCCTGTCTGTTAAACCTCCTCATCAAAACAGCTAAACTCCTATGGTCTTGGAACCCTGCCTGTGTTAAGGTTGTCCTCCAAAATCGATTGACTTTAGTTTGACTTGTCCCGACATCACCGGGTAGATTAGTGTGGATCCCGTGCCCTTACGTCTCCAAGTAACGTCCTGTCATGCAGAGTTCATGATGTTGACAAGCCTCTGGGTCTCTCCTCCTCAGTTTTCACTCAGTCGGGCACCTTGAGTACTCCTGTCGTCTCTCCGACCACCGATGTGATGCCTGGAGGGTGAGGTTGACTGGTGACATTCTCCTCCACCTGGGTTATCCTGGTCCTCCTCTCGTAGCATCTTTTCCATCAATCATTTGTATTTCAAGTTTTCTTCCACAGTGGGATTAGTTCTGTTTGTGGATAGATCGAAGTTTTCTTCATTTCTTTAATCATCGCTTGTGTTCCTCAAGGTTCTCTTGCCTCTCTTGTCTACAGCCTCCTACGTTAACCAGCAATGTCTTCAGGGCTGAGGACTCTTCTCAGCACCCTTCGCTGTGTCGCACCCTTCGCTGTGTCGCACCCTTCGCTGTGTCGTACCCTTCGCTGTGTCGCATCCTTCTCTGTCTCAAGCTTCTCACTTCAACCACTCTCCACATTTCAGGCTCAGACACCATCCTTTCGTGGGGCAGACGTGGATAATTTGACTACGATGCTTCCTTGACAACTTCGCTTCGGTAGATCACCTCAGCGTATTATGATAAATTGGGGAATTTTCTCAGGTCTGGAATGTGTGTCTCTTCAGACCACCTGAAGCTGTGCTGGGGACACCTCACATCCCTGCGGAGTTGCTCCTCCTCAGTCAAAAATAGGCAGCCATGTCAACTCGCTTCTCAGTACCAACACATTTCTCTACAGCATTCTCTCTCTCTCTCTCTCTCTCTCTCTCTCTCTCTCTCTCTCTCTCTCTCTCTCTCTCTCTCTCTCTCTCTCTCTCTCTCTCTCTCTCTGACGTATATTGCCTCGGCTTTCGCTCTCGAGCGTCGGCCGATGGTGACTCGAGGGTTGGCCACCTCTCCGTCGTCTGTTGCCTCCCGCTCCACAGCCAGAGACTCTTTACCCTCACGTTTTTGTTTCTCGTTTTCTATTATCTGTCTTCATTCACGGGGTGGATTTTTCGTCACCTGAAGAATGGATGGCATTTTTTTTTATTTAACCGACTCGTTTTTTTTTTTTTTTTTTTATTTTACCGCTAGGTGCAACCTTGATATGGGCCGCGTTCGGGACGTTTATATCCCCAGGCCGACGTGTTGGTCTGCTCCGACGCGGGGTGGGTGAGGGGCGGGCGTCACACGCCTCTCCCGGGCGGCGCCCCTCGCCTGCCCGGGTTTTTGCGGCCGCCATAATACACCACGAGATGAATTAGGCAGGTGCCAAGTGAGGCTTGGTGGAGGTGCTGTGTTGACGGGCCGGATGGGTGATATATAGGGATGTGGGGGTGATTTGTGGTGCATGGGGGTGTGGGGTGATGTATGGTGCGTGGGGTGATGTACGGGCCGAGGGGTGATGTATAGGGTGTTGGGGTGCTGTATGGGCAGTGAGGTCATGTATAGGGGTATGGAGTGACGCATGAGATGTGGGGTGTGGGGTGTGATGTATGGGATATGGAGTGACATGTGGGGTGTGGGATGATGTATGGGGTGTGAGATAATGTATGGGATGTGTGGTGTTGTATGGGATGTGAATTGGGAATATGAATGAAACGAGGCTGTTGTGGGAGAGATGGGTCACTGTGAGTGATCTAGAGGTGGGGGATGAGGCTGGAACACGGAGGGGTGCGCCCAAGGGGTAGGGGGGTTGGGGCAGTGTGGAATAACCGGGTGGAGAGGCCAGCCAGTGGGAGACAGAGGAGGATTATGTCAAGACGGGAGGCGCACGAGGACAAGGTGCGGTGAGTGCGTGAGGCGTGGGTGTCGATTGCAGGAGGAGTGTGTTGCGGTAAGGTTGAGTGTGTGTGGGTGGCGTGTTAGAACGTATGTACGGAGAGGAAGTATAGGTAAGGTCAGTGAGTGGAGAGAGAGAGAGAGAGAGAGAGAGAGAGAGAGAGAGAGAGAGAGAGAGAGAGAGAGAGAGAGAGACCCCTTTCTCCTCTCATCACTTTCTCCTATACACCTTTCTCTTTCATAAGTTCCCTGCCTCTCTAGCACACCTGACCCACCTTCTGCAGTTCTCCACATTTCCCTCACCGTCTGTTCCCCTCCGCCTCGTACTGGCCAGCTGGTCCACTCGCCTCCTTCCACCACTTGCTCCCTCACTCCCCATCACTCCTCCCCATCACCAGTTCTTATCCACACCATAGATGTCCCAGTTCTTCGTCCCACTACCTGTTATCCACTCAAGTCACCATCTGCTCCCCTTCAGAACCGCTAGACCCCTCCATCTTTGTCTTCCTCTCCAACCTCCATCCCTCCAGCAGGTGGAGTACACAACACCAGTCCCTCAAGCAGGCGGTTCCTGCACCTGGGTGAGGGAGGTGTTGCCATCGTCGGGTAGGGAGGCACACATGCCTACTCCACACACACATCTGGCGAGGCGAGGCCAGCAGCCTGTGTCTGTAGTCACCTGCTCAAGCTTAGGGTCAGCCTCATCGTCGACCTAGATATCAACCTCGAAGCTTAGTTGAACTGTTCCTCGAAAGTGGTCATGGAGGGTGTGCCTAGTAGCGCTCCTAGGCTTTTTCTAACAGAAGACGAGAGCCTTTGTTAGATTCACACTGAAGGAAGACTCTTACAGCACATGTGTCAGTGTACACACGGTAAAAAAAGTAACTTCCCTGATGTGTCGAACGAATTCAAAATGATCAGTACGACTCACGTTGTCTCGGTAGGGCTAGTAAGCTTGATAGTTGAAAAGACTGTCCTAATGATTATGGTAGTGATTAGGAATAACATTTGTCAAGGCATATGACAGGAAATGACGGAATCACCCGGTATATCACAGTATTATTAAAACGTGGGATTTCTAAAGAAAAAAAAAATTCACCCGAGGTGTCGTACCGTTTCACACAAAAAGTGGTAAGATATTATTTTTTTGCCGTGTGTACACTCACACCTTTGGTTCATATTGTATCATACACTTCAACAGATGGCGACGAAGTCCATTTCTAAAAGCTTTTCCGGTTTTCTTTCATTCTCACAGTCACATAAAAGCACTAAGCCCTCTCGTGCTCCCTGAGGTTTTATCTTCACACCTCTCACATCCCCGGTCCTCCAACACCAGCACTTCCGTGTGGTCAAAGGCTTTCTTACATTTGGAAAGTCTTGTGGAACTTCTCGTCTTCTAGAGACACACTTGAGCTTGTCTCTCAGACGTACTGGCGAAGTGTCCTGGTCCAAAGCCGAGGTGTACACTCCTGCGTTCGGAGTGGCGGTTCAGAGATGACGAATGTCTACTTCTGGTGACGACCCTCTCCGCCTTCCCTCCTTCGCCCTCCTGACTCTCCAGAAGTCCGTCAGGAAGAAATAGAATTTTTATACGAGTTTGTAGACTTGTTCTTCCCCTCCTCCTCCTCCTCCTCTCATATTACGGAAGTTGGTTAAAGTATATCAAGGTGGGAGTACCACAGTGTTGGTTAGAGAGGAAGAGACTTACCTACTTGAGAGCTACCTACGAGTACCTACGACCCAGAATGGCAGCGTGAGCGCGTGGTGCTCACCGCATGTCTTGCTCGTGTATTAAAAAAACGGTTCTCCTCACCTGCCACCTGTGGTATATGATCATTATCGATTCTTGGTTTGTCTGACACTGGTTTCAATCATTCGTCGAGTTTTCTTTTGTTTTGGATTTGTTCCTAAAGATAGATAGATAGATAGATAGATAGATAGATGAGAGAGAGAGAGAGAGAGAGAGAGAGAGAGAGAGAGAGAGAGAGAGAGAGAGAGAGAGAGAGAGTGCTGGAGGAAGGGAGGGATTTCTCATCATCACTTGAGGGGAATCGTGTGATCCCTCACATCTCCTTGAAGACTACCCGACACGGCCGCTGCTTCATCCAGGGAGGATGTGTAAACATGGAGTCGAGATCACAACCACGCCCGATGATCCTTTACCCACATGCTCGAGGGTCTCCCCCTCGCCGTCAGGAGCACACTCTGGGGCGTGTCCGGGTCTCGCAACAAACAGCCCACGAGCACCCGGGGTCGTTGAAAAGCCAACCCCTGACATGTCGACGTGTTGAGCGACGCTCCTGACGGCGATGTCGAAAGAGATGCGAAGGTTCGACGTCTCTGTGGAATATATCCCAAGATTCCGACGTCACAGATTATCCGTGGTGTAGCGACGTCTCCGCAGACGTCACAAAGGTTCTAATACGTTTATAGAACCACCAAATGGCGTCAGATTCGCTTTAAGGGATCTCTAAAACAAAGGCTTCTCCGTGGGACGCTTCTAGGAATATGGCTGTAGCGCAGTTTCCGAACGCGCCAGACTCCTGAAGGATATCGCTGAAGCGTCAGTGGGACTCTCGGGCACATTGACACCTCTCTGTTACCGTGGGACAATACTGTGGCGATAACGTCGTTAGAGTCCTCAAAGAACACACCCCCCTGCGGCTCGGGGGACAAGGGAAGAACGGGCCGTTTGGAGACAAGTCCGTTGTCGTGACGATACATCAACAGCACACACACACACACACACACACACACACACACACACACACCTGGCTTAGGCTGGGGCGTGTGTGTGTGTCTGTGTGTGTGTATACACGAGTCAAGACACGGTACATATATACAAGGTTGAGAAGACTCGGGCCAGCGAGGGTGTAAACCCCCTCTCCCCCGCGACACACTGGTCACAAATATTCATCATACCAGCGTCATCAACACTACCACCGCCAGCACAATAGCCATCACCACCTCCACCACTAAGAGCTCACCAACACTACTAAAACACCATGACCAGCGCTACTATCACCAACAATCGTCATCACCAACACTCCTTTCTCACCAGCGACCCAGAAGAACCATCTTTACAACCACCACCCCAACCACTCCACCACCACTTCACCAACACTTCACCACCACCACTTCACCGCCACCACTCGGGTGAAGCCACAGTAACAATGGCTTACTGAGGGAACCGCAGACACGTTGGACATTGTTGACGTTTTGGCCATTGTATATAATGGGTCGAGTGTACCAGAGTGTTAAGGCAGCTCCACGATAATCTCCGCTAAATGGTTCAGTTGATGCACTTGCTACTGTGTGTTGTGTTGTGGTCTGTGTGTGTGTGTGTGCTTGCTTTATATATATATATATATATATATATATATATATATATATATATATATATATATATATATATATATATATATATATATATATATATATATGATTACCATGTCGACGTATGTTGGAGTGCAGGTGGTAACTGACATCACAAGGCTGGAGAGTAGGGTTTAATTCAGACGTTTCGACACAACAGTCTCCCTGACTCAGTCCGCTGAGGAGGACAGTAGTGTGGAAAGATGTGGAATGAACTCTTTATGTTCTTATCTGTTATGATGTCACTTACCGCCTCTGCTCCACTATATCATTAACGTCCACAACATTCTTACCGATGCTCACTTGTCTCGACGCATTTGTTACGTGTCTCAGGGCTTCACTTTCTTCAGGAGGATGAGTAAAGGCGACTCTTCCATATCTCTCTCCCTGCTTCTGATCGTAGCGCAGCTTTGTCGCTACATGGTCCCCATTATATGCAGCGTCCAGGCTTTGCCGCAATCAGTAAGAGGGACAGGATGGTCTTCTCTGGTGTAAGGAGGTCCTCGATGATATAGTTCCATGATGATACTACATACTACCTCGATGAAGCAGGTCGAGTCTACTACCATATATATATACATATATATAACGCGGGAGACAGCGGCAAAAAAAAAAAAAAAAAAAATATATATATATATATATATATATATATATATATATATATATATATATATATATATATATATATATGGGTAAACTTTCCATGGTTTACCTCAGACGCTTCATATGCCCTGGTTCAATCCATTGACAGCACGTCGACCACGTCGTTCCAATTCACTCTATTCCTTGCACGCCTTTCACCCTCCTGTAAGTTCAGGCCCCGATCGCTCAAAATCTTTTTCACTCCATCCTTCCACCTCCAATTTGGTCTCCCACTTCTCGTTCCCTCCACCTCTGACACATATATCCTCTTTGTCAATCTTTCCTCACTCATTCTCTCCATGTGACCAAACCATTTCAGTACACCCTCTTCTGCTCTCTCAACCACACTTTTTTTTATTATTATTACCACACATCTCTCTCACCCTTTCATTACTTACTCGATCAAACCGCCTCACACCTCATATTGTCCTCAAACATTTCACTCCCAACACATCCACCCTCCTCCGCACAACCCTATCTATAAGCCCACGCCTCACAACCATATAACATCGTTGGAACCACTATTCCTTTAAACATACCCATTTTTGCTCTTCGAGATAATGTTCTCGCCCTCCACACGTGTAGGAGGTATGTCACCGGTATTTCCCCCGTGTCCCCAGGGATATACCCTGATATACTGTGACATATTAT
Organism: Panulirus ornatus; assembly: GCF_036320965.1. NCBI lineage: Eukaryota > Metazoa > Arthropoda > Malacostraca > Decapoda > Palinuridae > Panulirus > Panulirus ornatus. The sequence continues at coordinate 61,873,531 of NC_092227.1, read as the reverse complement.
CAGATGTTTATAGATTTTCTGGTTGATGTAAATACATAGTTATCGGCGATGTTAGCCACCATTTATTCATCATGAGTCACTAGTATTCATCTCATCCGCTGAATCTCGGATTATTCCAAACCTGGATCGTTGCATGGGTCTGGGATGTTGCTGCCTGGGACGGTGCGAAGGCCTGCAGCGTTAGCCAGGCACCCGCCACCGCTGGGACTCCGCCACACTGACGTGGTCTCATCCTGATTGTGGTGGGTTGTTGTGTTCGTTGTTTTGAGGAGCGTTTGATGAGGAGGGATGACGACGGGCGATTGGGCGAGAGTGAGAGAAAAACTGGCTCGTTAGCGTCACCGTTGCCTTGTTTATGTTGGGTAAACGCCAGTTTAAACTGGTTTATAAGGGTGAGAGTGGCGCACCTCCCTACAGCGGCCACTTGGTACGTAAGGGCGGGAGTTGGGTGCACCTCCCTACAGCGGTCACCTGGTACGTAAGGGCGGGAGTTGGGTGCACCTCCCTACAGCGGCCTCCTGGTACGTAAGGGCGGGAGTTGGGTGCACCTCCCTACAGCGGCCACCTTGTACGTAAGGGCGGGAGTTGGGTGCACCTCCCTACAGCGGCAACTTTGTATGTAAGGAGTGGTGATACCCGCTCTACACCTCCCTACAGCGGCCACCTGGTTCGGAAGGGCGAGAGATGTGCTGTTACTGCACCTCCCTACAGCGGCCATCTTGTGGCTATTGGACAGCTTCCGTAAGACGGCCGGCCACCCCTCAGCGACCTCCTCCTTCACATCCTCGTTGCCATCCTTCTCATGAGCGCCGCGCACCAGAGGTTCATATACACGTACCTCCATCGTGTGTGGTGGTAGTCAGGCGTTATGGGCGCCACCGAGACATTTTTGGTCGGTATGCAGGAGTTGATCCGACGCCCAGCACTTCGAGCGAACACTCCTTTACCCTCATGGTTGTCGGCCTCGAACCTAAACTGTGTGTGTGTGTGTGTGTGTGTAGAGCATCAAACATTTAGCACAATATCAGAAGACTGGAACAATGGCTCACCCAGAACAGAATGTCAGCGTTTCCACATTTTTAAACCCAGACAGACGTGAATCCAGCTCACGATCTCCAGTCACCACGAGTGGACGAATGGACAGTCACTTCCCTGGTCAAAACATCAACCATTCCAGGTGTCACACAGTGCACGCCCATGACATTCACTCACCCTCACCCACACCATCATCACAAGAGCAACACACAAATTGAATGCCCTCAGACCACTAAATGGCGTCATATTTGGACAGTAGATATAATCCCTCAACACGATATACAAGCAAATCATCTGCTCCCCTTTCACCCTGCTCTCCCTTCCACACAAGATTGTGCACTCAGAACAATCACCGGCTACCTAGCAGTTGCAGACACTCGACACGTCCACAGTGAAACAAAGATCCTCCCGTTACAGCCCCACCTCAACATGCAGCAAGCACGAGACCCCCTCCCACCTAAGCCACTCTAAGACTAACCACCAACCCCCTAATAGAAACGAATGTTCATCCCTGTCCCACACTTCAGGAACTTCTGCTCATGGATCCTCCCACCCCTAACGAAGAACATGCCGACAAACCACATGCATGTTGAAATAACGCCGGCAGGCACTCTACAACCGACCTCCCAACTCAGTCTTAAACTCCACCCCTCCGGACATACACCCATCATGAACCACACTCCCCAGACAAACACGAGTCACACTCTCCCGTTTGCACTCTGGATATCGCGCCCTTCACCACAACACGACAAACGCCGTGTCACCATATCCCAAGACCCTTCATGCCCACGGTGCAACTTCCATAAAGAAGACACTGAACACTTAGTCCTCAGTTGCCCTTTGAACTTTCGGCACATAGACGCACACGCATCACAACACCTTATGATTTTTGGTTCCGACTGGTGGACGTGGCTCGCTTCCTGCGTGATGCAGGAGCCTTCTAAGGATAGAAGGGACTCCTGGGGCAGAAAGGGGTGTTTTTTGGACTGCGACTGCTTGGGGATGCAACGCGAGTGAAGACTCACTCTGGCGAGGCTGTATCATCGTCAGCTGACGAGAGAGAGAGAGAGAGAGAGAGAGAGAGAGAGAGAGAGAGAGAGAGAGAGAGAGAGAGAGAGAGAGAGAGAGAGAGAGAGAGAGAGAGCGAGAGAGAGAGAGAGAGAGAGAGAGAGAGTTACGTCTCCTCAAACAACTTTTGGCTTCAAAGGAGTCCTACCTGACCCTACCACTGATTGTAACGTTGCCTCGGGGGCTGCAGGGGCCTCCTTCTGTAAATGGCGCAGGGTTGGCATAGTGGTTAATAATAGTAATAATGATAAATTTATAATAATTAGTGAATTATGATAAACTTCAGTCACAAATGAACGAGACGTAAGAAAACGTGTTTATCTATAACATATATAAATAACTTTCGGACATTGTCTGTAAGCATAGAGGGGGAAATCCAACTCAGTTTACAAGTTGAACACGTAATGAAAGATATGGAAGCTTGAACCAGCTCAGTGATGAATACACACTTGGGCGATAAGGATTTGCTGAACACTAGCAGTTTACATTTACATCATCGGTTTCATTTACACCATCAGTTTACATTTACATCATCGGCTTCATTTACACCATCTGTTTACAGTCCACCCGGCACATGGTGATGGCACAGTGGATTTACCCGGAACCAACAACAATTAGTCGGGGAATTTTCCCGTTTTCTTTTCTTTTCGTATTTACGAAAGAACGAAAAGAACTTTGGCTCGGGATCATTTTTTTCTATGTCCAGGTGTAGTTCACTGTATTTATAACGAAGTGGTTTCCGTAAAGCTCAACAACATACAACGTATGGCGTCATTAAACATGATATGTCTACTGGTACATTACTATTTCTTCGCAGTAGTTATCTTAAGGGATTACTTACGCATAAGGTAACTGATTTACGAACGTATGATATGATGTAATACGTCTTAAACTGTTTGGGAAAGAAATTATATATATATATATATATATATATATTTTTTTTTTTTTTTTTTTTTTTTTTTTTTTTTTTTTATACTTTGTCGCTGTCTCCCGCGTTTGCGAGGTAGCGCAAGGAAACAGACGAAAGAAATGGCCCAACCCCCCCCCCCCATACACATGTACATACACACGTCCACACACGCAAATATACATACCTACACAGCTTTCCATGGTTTACCCCAGACGCTTCACATGCCTTGATTCAATCCACTGACAGCACGTCAACCCCTGTATACCACATCGCTCCATTTCACTCTATTCCTTGCCCTCCTTTCACCCTCCTGCATGTTCAGGCCCCGATCACACAAAATCTTTTTCACTCCATCTTTCCACCTCCAATTTGGTCTCCCTCTTCTCCTCGTTCCCTCCACCTCCGACACATATACCCTCTTGGTCAATCTTTCCTCACTCATTCTCTCCATGTGCCCAAACCATTTCAAAACACCCTCTTCTGCTCTCTCAACCACGCTCTTTTTATTTCCACACATCTCTCTTACCCTTACGTTACTTACTCGATCAAACCACCTCACACCACACATTGTCCTCAAACATCTCATTTCCAGCACATCCATCCTCCTGCGCACAACTCTATCCATAGCCCACGCCTCGCAACCATACAGCATTGTTGGAACCACTATTCCTTCAAACATACCCATTTTTGCTTTCCGAGATAATGTTCTCGACTTCCACACATTTTTCAAGGCTCCCAAAATTTTCGCCCCCTCCCCCACCCTATGATCCACTTCCGCTTCCATGGTTCCATATATATATATATATATATATATATATATATATATATATATATATATATATATAGATAGATAGATAGATAGATAGATAGATAGATAGAGATGCTCTGTGGAAGGTATTAAGAATATATGGTGTGTGAGGCAAGTTGTTAGAAGCAGTGAAAAGTTTTTATCGAGGATGTAAGGCATGTGTACGTGTAGGAAGAGAGGAAAGTAATTGGTTCTCCGTGAATGTAGGTTTGCGTCAGGGGTGTGTGATGTCTCCATGGTTGTTTAATTTGTTTATGGATGGGGTTGTTAGGGAGGTAAATGCAAGAGTTTTGGAAAGAGGGGCAAGTATGAAGTCTGTTGGGGATGAGAGAGCTTGGGAAGTGAGTTAGTTGTTGTTCGCTGATGATACAGCGCTGGTGGCTGATTCATGTGAGAAACTGCAGAAGCTGGTGACTGAGTTTGGTAAAGTGTGTGAAAGAAGAAAGTTAAGAGTAAATGTGAATAAGAGCAAGGTTATTAGGTACCGTAGGGTTGAGGGTCAAGTCAATTGGGAGGTGAGTTTGAATGGAGAAAAACTGGAGGAAGTAAAGTGTTTTAGATATCTGGGAGTGGATCAGGCAGCGGATGGAACCATGGAAGCGGAAGTGGATCATAGGGTGGGGGAGGGGGCGAAAATCCTGGGAGCCTTGAAGAATGTGTGGAAGTCGAGAACATTATCTCGGAAAGCAAAAATGGGTATGTTTGAAGGAATAGTGGTTCCAACAATGTTGTATGGTTGCGAGGCGTGGGCTATGGATAGAGTTGTGCGCAGGAGGATGGATGTGCTGGAAATGAGATGTTTGAGGACAATGTGTGGTGTGAGGTGGTTTGATCGAGTAAGTAACGTAAGGGTAAGAGAGATGTGTGGAAATAAAAAGAGCGTGGTTGAGAGAGCAAAAGAGGGTGTTTTGAAATGGTTTGGGCACATGGAGAGAATGAGTGAGGAAAGATTGACCAAGAGGATATATGTGTCGGAGGTGGAGGGAACGAGGAGAAGTGGGAGACCAAATTGGAGGTGGAAAGATGGAGTGAAAAAGATTTTGTGTGATCGGGGCCTGAACATGCAGGAGGGTAAAAGGAGGGCAAGGAATAGAGTGAATTGGATCGATATGGTATACCGGGGTTGACGTGCTGTCAGTGGATTGAATCAGGGCATGTGAAGCGTCTGGGGTAAACCATGGAAAGCTGTGTAGGTATGTATATTTGCGTGTGTGGACGTATGTATATACATGTGTATGGGGGTGGGTTGGGCCATTTCTTTCGTCTGTTTCCTTGCGCCACCTCGCAAACGCGGGAAACAGCGACAAAGCAAATATATATATATATATATATATATATATATATATATATATATATATCTGACATGCTTGAGAAAGAGAGCATTTGTATTTGTATGTGAAGATGAAATATGAAAAGAACTTTGTGTAGGTAGCTAAATTACCTATGTGATTTATTGACGTGTCTTGGATGACATACTTGGCCCAGTGATCGTAGATGATGTAAGTAAGATGAAGAACACAAGCTTGATTGCCCAGCTTCATCAAGGGAAAGAATGTTCTTCTCAATGTGACGATGAACATGTGAAAATATGTTCTACGAAGCAGTTGCCAGTGGCAACATGAACAAGCTTCGGTATCACATCACTTGAAGTGAGCCACATGACCCAAAGATCTCATTTTGTGGGACTTCTTTTTTATACCTTTTCGTTTGCGCTCCTCGCGGGAGCTGACGATGATAGCCTCTCAGAAGGTGACGTCTCGCTGGCACCATTGACCACTTGCATACAGAGAGAGAGAGAGAGAGAGAGAGAGCAGAAGATCAGGTGGAGACACCGAAAAAAAAGAAGAAATGGAAGGAAGGAGTTAAGGAAGGGGTGGGAGGTGAGGGGATTCATTGGGGGTTACCCAGGAGGGGCGGGTGTGCATAGGAGGAATTAGATTCATGGGGGAGGAGAGGGAGGGAGCGGTGTAGTCGTAATCTTTGATTATAATCTAATTATGATTATAATTCATAATCATAGTTACAAACACAGGAGCATCACCACAGAGCTGTTGTGTGCTGGGTTCTTCCCTCCACTGTACCAGTGGGATGGTCGCGATCATGCTGGCAACTGTCAGGCTTTTCCAAGTATGCAGATGATGCTGCTCTCGTGTGCTAATGATGGTAATGACGTGTGTCCATTGAGCGTTAGGATAATTACCTTGAACTCATTGTTCACAAGACAGAAGAAATGGCTGTAAATGTGGAGGGACAGGACAGAAAGGTTGATCATAAGACTGTATTCTGTTAGGAAGTTACAGCTGTTACACTGTCTGTAATCTCATTATATCAGTCACATGCGACCGCAGTAATTCAGATTTAAAACATAAAATGACAAAGGTTATATTAAGGACTGTATTGAATTAGGGGTCCGGAATCCACTTTGGTGAGTGGAGTCCAAGGGTGGGGAAGCACAACACAGAAGTGATTTAAGAAGTCATGGCACATCAAACTACTTGGTGCTACATGTGGATGAATATGAACCTCTACCAAAGATATATAAAGTAATTCATCACTTAATAACATATGCCAAGTGCTTCCCTGAGCAAGAAGATTAAGATGAACGAAATGTAGAACTGCCAGGTATCAAAAATATTTCCACCTGCGAGTATAACAATAATTAATAATGGGTAAATTAGTTTAACTAGTACTCCACTGTTGTTTAAGGCTCGGACATTCAGTTGGTGTGATTTATATGTTGTATTTTTAACATTTTATATGACATGTGTATATAGAGAGACATTGAAAAAGAGATGGGAGGAAGGAGGGGTTCAGGGAGGGGCGAGATTGCATAAGAGGGAAAGGGGGTTGGGGAGGGTGGGTTGTAACAATTGACATTTCAGAAGTGCAGACGCCTCAGCTGGCGGTCACCTCAGCCACGATTCCGCTTACTTTTCTTAGAGTTGCCCTTCGACTTGGCTACGGCCTTCCCGTTCGAATCGCATACGGGCTTGCCTTTGGCTCCTGCGGCCTTAGATTTTCCCTTAGCCTTAGGCTTTGCTGCGGCGGCCTTAGCCATAGCTTGTTGTACGGGCTTGCCTTTGGCTTTTGCGGCCTTAGATTTTGCCTTAGCCTTAGGCTTTGCTGCGGCGGCCTTAGCGTTTGCCTCTTCTGCGGCCTTAGCCATAGCTTGTTGTACGGGCTTGCCTTTGGCTTCTGCGGCCTTAGATTTTGCCTTAGCCTTAGGCTTTGCTGCGGCGGCCTTAGCGTTTGCCTCTTCTGCGGCTTTAGCCATAGCTTGTTGTACGGCCTTCCCGTTCGAATCGCATACGGGCTTGCCTTTGGCTTTTGCGGCCTTAGGTTTTGCCTTAGCCTTAGGCTTTGCTGCGGCGGCCTTAGGCTTTGCCTCTTCTGCGGCTTTAGCCATGGCTTGTTCTACGGCCTTCCCGTTCGAATCGCATACGGGCTTGCCTTTGGCTTTTGCGGCCTTAGGTTTTGCCTTAGCCTTAGGCTTTGCTGCGGCGGCCTTAGGGTTTGCCTCTTCTGCGGCTTTAGCCATGGCTTGTTCTACGGCCTTCCCGTTCGAATCGCATACGGGCTTGCCTTTGGCTTTTGCGGCCTTAGATTTTCCCTTAGCCTTAGGCTTTGCTTCGGCGGCCTTAGCGTTTGCCTCTTCTGCGGCTTTAGCCATGGCTTGTTCTACGGCCTTCCCGTTCGAATCGCATACGGGTTTGCCTTTGGCTTTTGCGGCCTTAGATTTTCCCTTAGCCTTTGGCTTTGCTGCGGTGGCCTTAGCGCTTGCCTGTTCTGCGGCTTTAGCCATAGCTTGTTTTATGGCTATGACCTCAGCTGCGGCCTTAGTTGCAGCCCTAGCCTTCTCCAAAGCCTTTGTCCCAAATTTGACTCTTGGCACAACCACCACATCAGTTTGTTTTTGTGGCTGAGCACAAACCCTGTGTCTGCAACAGCGGATGATCGAGCCTACACTAGAGGACATCTCATCGATGAAGGTGGACACAGTGAGAGCCGTGTGGCGAAGCTTGCTTCTGAAGTAGCTGATCGAGCCTACACTAGAGGACATCTCATCGATGAAGGTGGACACAGTGAGAGCCGTGTGGCGAAGCTTGCTTCTGAAGTAGTGGATCGAGCCTACACTAGAGGACATCTCATCGATGAAGGTGGACACAGTGAGAGTCGTGTGGCGAAGCTTGCTTCTGAAGTAGTGGATCGAGCCTACACTAGAGGACATCTCATCGATGAAGGTGGACACAGTGAGAGCCGTGTGGCGAAGCTTGCTTCTGAAGTAGCGGATCAAGCCTCCACTAGAGGACATCTCATCGATGAAGGTAGACACAGTGAGAGTCGTGTGGCGAAGCTTGCTTCTGAAGTAGTGGATGATCCAGTCTCTACACCACACCACCCGAGCCACGACTCTGGATGCGTTCTGAGGGGGCCAAACCTGGAGCATGCGGCTGCGGATGATGGAGCACACACTCATCAGGAAGGGCCCCGCCACGACTCTGAGCCAATTCAGGACACGAATCTGGAATACGAAGCGGAGGATGATGGAGCACACACTCATCAGGAAGGGCCCCGCCACGACTCTGAGCCCATTCAGGACACGAATCTGGGGTACGAGGCGGAGGACGATGGGGCGCACACTCATCAGGAAGGGCTCCGCCACGACTCTGAGCACAGCCAGGGCGCGAACCAAGTATTTGAAGTAGCGGATTATCCTGTAGACGCACCAGGTTACAAACCCGACTCCCCGCACGGTCCAGCCAGCAGCAGGGGTGTAGACCTCCGCTGGCTTGACCAGGTCAGCGAAGTCCTCGAGGGCAGCCGCGACCACGACGGAGACATGTTGTACCCTAGTGGAAATGAGCTTCTTGAGGACCACACTGACGCGCTTGAGGTATGTCGGTTTGTGAACAGGTCTGAGGGCTTGCCTCCGCAGTGCCCTGACGTTGGAGAAGGCCTTGTACAATGCCGGGATGGTGACAATCCAGGGAGGGTTTGTAGGAGGGTTCTCCACGCCGAGGGACAAGGGTTCTGGGTCGAACCGGCCCAGCAAAGGGATGTAGACAGAATGAGTTCTGACGTGCTGCTCCTGAAGGTAGGAGGTGAGCCTCTCCTGCTCCGCCAGGAGGAAGGTGTTGACGTGATTGAAGAGGACGAGTAACCCGGTCACCAGTGCTGCGAACACCAAGGTTATGATGACAAGTTTCTTTATCATTATTATTTTATTTCGTTTTTTTAAATATGATATTGTTTATGGTTTGTTGTACTTTCAGTGAATGAAAAACAATTGACTTCAGTGTATGACGTCTCAGGTACAGAGAACGACACTCGATCATGTGATATTTTCAAAGTTGTCCCGGGGCTCCGCGTTGCTCGTGGTTTAGCGCGAGGGGGAAAGTCACCTTTGGAGAAGGAGTGTATGGTCAGCAGCTGGAGAAACAGAGACAAGTCTTAGTAGTATTGATGCCCCTCATTATGGTCAGTAGTGATCCCCTAATATGGTCAGTAGTGATCCCCTGATGTTATGGTTAGTAGTGATCCCTGATGTTATGGTCAGTAATGATCCCCTGATGTTATGGTTAGTAGTGATCCCTGATGTTATGGTCAGTAGTGATCCCTGATGATATGGTCAGTAGTGATCCCCTGATGTTATGGTCAGTAGTGATCCCCTGATGTTATGGTCAGTAGTGATCCCCTGATGTTATGGTCAGTAGTGATCCCCTGATGTTATGGTCAGTAGTGATCCCCTGATGTTATGGTCAGTAGTGATCCCCTGATGTTATGGTCAGTAGTGATCCCCTGATGTTATGGTCAGTAGTGATCCCCTGATGTTATGGTCAGTAGTGATCCCCTGATGTTATGGTCAGTAGTGATCCCCTGATGTTATGGTCAGTAGTGATCCCCTGATGTTATGGTCAGTAGTGATCCCCTGATGTTATGGTCAGTAGTGATCCCCTGATGTTATGGTTAATAGTGATCCCCTGATGTTATGGTGAGTAGTGCTCCCCTGATGTTATGGTCCTAGTGATCCCTTGATGTTATGGTCAGTAGTGATCCCCTGATGTTATGGTCAGTAGTGATCCCTGATGTTATGGTAAGTAGTGATCCCCTGATGTTATGGTCAGTAGTGATCCCCTGATGTTATGGTCAGTAGTGATCCCTGATGTTATGGTCAGTAGTGATCCCCTGATGTTATGGTCAGTAGTGATCCCCTGATGTTATGGTCAGTAGTGATCTGATGTTATGGTCAGTAGTGATCCCCTGATGTTATGGTCAGTAGTGATCCCCTGATGTTATGGTCAGTAGTGATCCCCTGATGTTATGGTCAGTAGTGATCCCCTGATGTTATGGCCAGTAGTGATCCCCTGATGTTATGGTCAGTAGTGATCCCTGATGTTATGGTCAGTAGTGATCCCCTGATGTTATGGTCAGTAGTGATCCCCTGATGTTATGGTCAGTAGTGATCCCCTGATGTTATGGTCAGTAGTGATCCCTGATGTTATGGTCAGTAGTGATCCCCTGATGTTATGGTGAGTAGTGATCCCCTGATGTTATGGTCAGTAGTGATCCCCTGATGTTATGGTGAGTAGTGATCCCTGATGTTATGGTTAGTAGTGATCCCCTGATGTTATGGTTAGTAGTGATCCCCTGATATGGTTAATAGTGATCCCCTGATGTTATGGTTAGTAGTGATCCCCTGATGTTATGGTTAGTAGTGATCCCCTGATGTTATCGTGAGTAGTGATCCCCTGATGTTATGGTCAGTAGTGATCCCCTGATGTTATGGTGAGTAGTGATCCCCTGATGTTATGGTCAGTAGTGATCCCCTGATGTTATGGTCAGTAGTGATCCCCTGATGTTATGGTTAGTAGTGATCCCCTGATGTTATGGTTAGTAGTGATCCCCTGATGTTATGGTTAGTAGTGATCCCCTGATGTTATGGTCAGTAGTGATCCCCTGATGTTATGGTCAGTAGTGATCCCTGATGTTATGGTCAGTAGTGATCCCCTGTGTTATGGTCAGTAGTGATCCCCTGATGTTATGGTCAGTAGTGATCCCCTGATGTTATGGTTAGTAGTGATCCCCTGATGTTATGGTGAGTAGTGATCCCCTGATGTTATGGTTAGTAGTGATCCCCTGATGTTATGGTCAGTAGTGATCCCCTGATGTTATGGTCAGTAGTGATCCCCTGATGTTATGGTCAGTAGTGATCCCCTGATGTTATGGTCAGTAGTGATCCCCTGATATGGTCACTAGTGATCCCCTGATATCATTGTCACTAATGATACCCCTGACATTATGGTGCCCCAGATATAATAGTCAATACTGGCCCCCTTTATCACGGGTAGTGACCCTGTTATTATGGTCAATAGCGATACCCCTTATTCTTATGATCAGAAGTTTCCCCCTTCTATGTGGTCAGTAGTGGTTCCCCCTTATATTATGGCTTGTAGTCGTTTCCCCTTATATAAGGTCTGCCGCCAGGGGAAACAGCACAGTCGGCGGAGACTAGGGTACGACCTAACGGGTTTACCTTGATCAGTTTAGTCTTGAGGTCGACCGTCGTCAAAACATATGATGGCGGTTGAAGGGTAGACATTAACCCAGGGGGTCCGTCTATCCCAACTTCGGCCGGAGCCTAACATCGCCAGCCAGCGTCGTGCCGAGTCTTCGAGTATCTGGGGCAAATATTTGTCTAGGATGTCAAACTTCCCGCCACACTTGCGGTAGGAGGCGGCGCGTTTGATTGCCAGACAAATGACCGAGGGCGCGGCACTCCTGTAGAGGGTAGTGTGGTGGGCGGAGGTGAGGCTCAGGCTGGCGATGTGTCCACCTCCGTAAGAAGCATTTTCATGATGGCGAGTCACATGGGGGAGGCTGGGATCGTCGCTGTCCAGCAGTGTTGTCGTTGAATAGAAAATGTGGAATATCGTATCGTCTTCCTCCCACTCCTGCGTTTAGTTTTACCTGAGGGTTATAGCGATTATTTCAACAGTTTTATGAACGTCATTTGAACTACGTTATGTAGGAATCAATTATATTTCTTGTCTATATCTCGTATGCGCTTCCACCCCACTGTTACCAACATTATCCGGTACAAGACCTTCTCCCGGACACAACTAAGGTACGACCCACATCACACTGCGACCCGCGAGGAAGCAACGATAACACTTGTGAAAATCCGACAAACTCAGGGTGTTTATTTCACCTGTTGCCTGAGTAAATAACCCCCACTCTGGGGCCTGCACTCTCAGACAAGGTTACTTACAACACTGTCAGATGAAGGCCCTTCAACAGCTTGTTGAGAGAGATGGCAGTTGGCATCGCTGCGGGTAGCCGGGGGTAGGTACAGCTGCCAGAGGTAAGAAAGCAAGAAGACCACAGAGACCCCTGTGGTGCCTGGAAGATTATGGTTTGTGCGTCCGCGGGTCGCGGCTTCCAACAGCCTGATTGAAAAGAGGACAGACACGACAACTTGGTCCCAGACCCAGCTGTGGGGGTAGAAGACCTGCCAAACCACCGTAAGGTATACGTAAGCTTAGTAAGGTAGGAGCAACACCACAGCTTGGTCCCAGACCCAGCTGTGGGGGTAGAAGACCTGCCAAACCATCGTAAGGTATACGTAAGGTAAGGTAGGAGCAACACCACAGCTTGGTCCCAGACCCAGCTGTGGGGGTAGAAGACCTGCCAAACCATCGTAAGGTATACGTAAGGTAAGGTAGGAGCAACACCACAGCTTGGTCCCAGACCCAGCTGTGGGGGTAGAAGACCTGCCAAACCATCGTAAGGTAACGTAAAGAGAATTTCACGTAGCCCCAGTTGCGCCACCGCTCACAAGATGAGTTTGGGGTGCACAACAAATTTGCCGGGGTTACCTCCACAGATCAGTCAACACAGAACCATTAGCCCCACATACAAGTGCAGGGCCCACACCTGAGCCCCACAGTCCCCTCCCGCGTTATGAGCACAACACTCTAAAAGTCATTCAAAGATGTCCAAGTGATTCATTCTTCCTCCACGTCTTACCTAATGTTTAGAGGAATATGAATTGTGCAGAGAGCAACCATTCCCTTTGCATGCGTCCAGCTCTTACATGGTAGGCAGACGACGGGAAATACCCGCAGCTGAATACATGTCCTTGTAACAAATAAAACTTTTACTTACAATTTCGCTGGAACGCAGCACAGATGCAAATGAAAGAGGTGACTATAGTAATAATAAGGTTACTTGTATATACGAACTTTTATATATATATATATATATATATATATATATATATATATATATATATATATATATATATATATATATATATATATATATATATATATTTTTTTTTTTTCTGACATGACAATATTACTCTGAGAGTATATAACCAGGAATGACCAGTTACACTACAGAAGTTAAGGCAAATGAATTATCTACCCTGAAACACGTCGATAACTCCGGCTGATGGTAAACGCCTTTTAGTAAGCCTACATGAGAAATGGCTGACAAGTCTCACTTCATCCCACGCAACAGTAAGCTCCAAGAGGCACTCGTGAATCAACACTGTCCTTCAGGCCTTTGTGAAAACTTATAAAAAGGCGATGAAGCTCCATTGGTTGCGCTAACGAACTGTGGCGTCCAAGCTTCGAAGTACGGTCTTCAGTCGTCGAAGGTAGTGTGTGTGTGTGTGTGTGTGTCCAACACTGGAGGCCACTGTATCTGGTCCTCGAAGTACCGTGTCCAGCACTGGAAGTACTTCTTCCAGTCTTCGACGTATTGTGTTTAGTCCTCTAAGTACTTTGTCCAGTACTGGAAGTACTGTCTCCTATTTCGAATTACTGTCTTGTCCTCAGAAGACCTGAGTTCAATCTTTCCGGGTACTTGTGTCTACAATCATCGAAATGCTTTGCCATTCCTCAAAGTTCCGTGTCTGGTGAAGGTCATAAAATATCTGGAGGCTGTTCACTGTGGGAACTTCGTGACAGACGCTCGTGGCGTTTATAACGAAGTGCCAAGTTTCCAGAGAAATGCGATACACGTTACATGATTGCTCTGTAGCGTTAGATAAGTCCCACGCGTTTTTATCTATTCGTTTTTAGGTTTGAATCTTGATTCTGCATGTAGTGAATTCTTGATCAGATGCATATGATTTTGATTGTGTTGAGAATATGATTTTTAAACGTGTGCGTTCGTTGTGGTAGCTAGGAGATACCTGTGCCCAGAATCATGGTGAGGTGAGGTGTCCCCACAGTACGATGTTACGATCCTGTGACGGTCTTCGAAGTCATACTAAAGAAAATGTTTATATAACTTGGCCATTCCAACACATATCATCATCTTCGTCGGGGTGAATGTGACAGAGAGAAATTGTGAGTTTGAGAGCGTACATCTGTGTGTGTGTGTGTGTGTGTGTGTGTGTGTGTGTGTGTGTGTGTGTGTGTGTGTGTGAAAGCAGCAATGTGAGGAAGAGTAAGGAGGAGGTGAGAGTAAGTGTAAGAGTGGAAGTGAGAGTGTGAGAAAGATTATAAATGGGAAAGTAAGCGTGTTACTGGGAAAGTAAGTGTGTTTGAGTAAGAAAACTCTTGGAGTGAAAAAGGAACATTGAGAAGACAGTTCAGAGAAAAAGCCTCAACCAGAGAACTGGTAAAGAGATAGAATGATAGATAGATAGATAGATAGATAGATAGAGAGAGAGAGAGAGAGAGAGAGAGAGAGAGAGAGAGAGAGAGAGAGAGAGAGAGAGAGAGAGAGAGAGAGCTACCTATGCAGGTGAAGACGAAGGAGAGTTTGAGATACAAGGTAGGGAGGGAGGTCATCCCACACCATCATCATCAGCCGTGTTGAGGGCGGGTGGATCACTGTGGGGTGTGGGGGGTGAGGTGGTGCTGGCTCCTGTAGGACCGTCTTGCTCCGTCTGTATCACTCCGCTGATGACGTGTCTTCCCTCGCCTGTTACATACCGTCTTTGTACTGATATGATCCACTGGTTCTCGTATTGTCCTGTGTTCTCCTCTGTCTTATTCAGCTCTGTGATGTTTCATGGTTGTTCTGTGTATCTCTATACGTCTCCCTCACTCTCGTCTCTCACCCACCACCCTCTTCCTTCCTTCCTTCCTTCCTTCATTCATTCATTCATTCATTCATTCATTCATTCTGCAGCACACACCATTGCCTGCTAAGCGCCGTAAGACTGAACGACAAATCACGTAATAAGATATGACGCCATCCAGCGCCGTTTAACGTGTGTTCAGGTGACCTGGCTTATTAATGACCCATTAGTGTGTGAATGCCACCAGAGCCAACCACATGCACGGTGGTTTGACTCAGTCAGTCAGCCTCAGTACATGCGTCAGTCAGTCTGTGCTCGTTTAAGTCACCGATGGTTATTGTTGTTGCCTGACGAGGTTTGACTCATGACTCCCCTGCTTGTTCCCTTCTCCTCCTCCAGCTCCTGACTATCCTACCAGGTCTCGACCACTCGTCCCGGCCAGACTATCCTACCAGTTCTCGACCACTCGACCCGCCCTGACTATCCTACCAGTTCTCGACCACCCGACCCGCCCTGACTATCCTACCAGGTCTCGACCACTCGTCCCGGCCAGACTATCCTACCAGTTCTCGACCACCCGACCCGCCCTCACTATCCTACCAGGTCTCGACCACTCGTCCCGGCCAGACTATCCTACCAGTTCTCGACCACCCGACCCGCCCTCACTATCCTACCAGGTCTCGACCACTCGTCCCGGCCTGACTATCCTACCACTTCTCGACCACCCGACCCGCCCTGACTATCCTACCAGTTCTCGACCATTCGTCCCGGCCAGACTATCCTACCAGTTCTCGACCACCCGACCCGCCCTCACTATCCTACCAGGTCTCGACCACTCGTCCCGGCCTGACTATCCTACCACTTCTCGACCACCCGACCCGCCCTGACTATCCTACCAGTTCTCGACCATTCGTCCCGGCCAGACTATCCTACAAGTTCTCGACCACTCGACCCGGCCCGCCTTCTTCCTACTTTTGATGATATTCGCTACCGTCTCTTCCCCCCCGACCAGCGCACCCCCCTGGTACCCTCACCACCCTCGTCTTCCCCCTCCTCCCCCTCCACCATCACCTCCGCGTGGCCACGTCCCTCGTGGTTTACCCGCTAGTGTGCCAGTTTAACGCACGCTACGTAAACAGTAAGCAACTGGATGCGTCAATTATGTGTGGGAGCGAGACGCGTGCTACTGACGCGTGCCATCACCACCGCCCTGGTTAAGGTGGGTGACGAGAGAGGCCAGCCCTCAACCCTCGCGTCTGCCAGCTTGATGAGGGTAATGAAGTGGGGGGGGGTTTCGTCACTTTCTTCCACCTTGAGGTGTGGAGGAGGGGCGGGCGGGCACCCCGGCTCCACGTCAGGTCTCACCAGAGGAGGAGGAGGCGTCGCACATCGTCGCCGACCCGGAAATATGGGGATATGATGAAGGGTCGGCAGGTGGAGGGAGTAATCAGGTATAATGGTTACAGGAGAGGAGAGGACAGAGTGAGGAGTGTGTGTGTGTGTGTGTGTGTGTGTGTGTGTGTGTGTGTGTGTGTGTGGTGGTCTCATCCATCACTGTTCTGTATGTCTTCCTTGCGGAGTTATGTCTTTCGCGAAACGCAGAATGGATACTCTGGTGATATCAGCTCGTGGTCGATTCTAGAAATGTATCTCAGTCAGCTTGGCGAATGAGTTGGATGGCCGACGAGACGAATGGGTGGTTGTAGAATCAGAGGCAGGAGACCAGGATATCAGAAGGATCAGGCTAGGATGTCATAGACACCAGGCATGGATATCAGCGGCAGCAGGGCACACGAGTGGTCAACGCACCCAAGCTACCACGTTTATGGTACGAGGTTCGAACCCTTGCGTTGGAGGGCATTATGTGATTTTAATTATATGTTTGTTCGCGGTTTCCCGCTGCAGCGAGGTAGCTAGCTCCAGGGGTAGAATAAACAACCACCTCCCTCACATCCACTCTCATGCTCTCCTGTATAATACACCGAAACCAGGGCCCGCAGTCCACAGCCAAACTCCAGAGACCAATTCCATGGTCTTTCTTGACTACCTCGCATGACCTGCTACACTTCTCAACTCCTACGTGCTGGAGACTCAGGGTGGATGTGATGGGAGATTTTACGCGTTAGGAGTGCATGTGATGGAGAGAGGGAATGGAGTATTACGACGAGGTATTGCCTAGACTAGCGCGTAGCTCTCACCGCGGGAAAATGTGAGTTCGTCATCGTTGGGAGGTCGTTCTCTGGAGGAACTTCCCTGGAAAGTCGTCCTTGCTGGAAACTTCCATAGAAGGTCGTCTCCGCTTGGATCTCCTCCCTAGGAGGTCGTCTCCGCTAGGAACCTCTGCGGAAGGTCGTTCTAAATTTCCCTTGGTCGTCTTCGCTGGGAGCCTTCGTAGAGGGTCCTCCTGGGTGGGAAGTCCCTCCCGCCTCTTGTGTGTTGCCCAACCACTCAGTAAATCCGTCTCTTGTCGGGTTAGGAAAGGTTTTCCTCGTGTCTCTCAAAATTAGAGTGATCCGTTCGTTGCAAGTATATTTCATGTGGTGGTATGAAACCTTATGATGTGTGTGTGTGTGTGTGTGTTATTGGATGTCGTGGCTATATCAACGGCTCAAAATCATTAAGCCAGAATCCTTGTCATAGGTCAAAACATGCAAAATATACCTTACCCGTTTTTACCCAATTAGACCTGAGTTATTTGGTGAAATGAACTAAGGACTTTAAACCTCTCACTGCAGCCATAGATCTAGCTAGGGTAAAAGAAATCAAGTGTTGTATAACACCTTGTGTTGCCAAAACGCAAGGTAGTATAGAATTCAGTGGTTAGCAACTAGTAAGATGAACGGCAGGACGAAACTCTTAAATATCTTTATCAGTTTTTGAGTTCTAGTCACGTGGAACGCGCCTGCCTTCTAAAAATGACCACTTTCCGATTTGGTTCGTTGTTATGGTGTGTGATTATTAGAATGATACTGCTCGAGTGCTTCGCTGTTAGGATAAACCGCTAATGGGAAGAGCTTTAAGAGAGTGGAAATGAGTTCATTTAACATTAAATCAAGTGAAACATTTGTCCAAGTCAACAGAACCTATCAAAATTTCACTCAGTCTCCTCAAGCAGCCAAGATTGAAGATAAAATTGTAGCAACATTAAGGTGGTGTATGGCTGGCTGGCGGCTGCGTGGAATGTCTTCTTGTCAGGGAGGTTGGGTGGCGGAGGGAATAGCCAGTCGCTCTGTGTCGTCTGCTCGTCCACGGTTTTTTGGTCGCTGGCGCGACGCTGAAATCATGAGGTGGATATGTCTGGTAAAATTCGAGTAGAAATTGAAAATTAAGCATCTCTGAGCTGCATGGTAAACGTTAATGAGTTAGTCATAAGTTGAGTTGTTTGACTTTTACGTTATTTAACGTTGTTTTCCTTGTTTAGGTTCTTAACTAACGGTCACTTGTTATCGAAAGATGAGAAATGATATGATTTCCACCAGTGCTTTTATGCTAGTCACTCACCGTATCACAAAAAACAGAACAAAAGTTGTCATCATGAAAAGTTAAGCTTAACGCGATGCTCAGCTTAACTTCAACGCACAAAATAGAGTTGTATTCGTTGGGTAACTTTAGAAAATCCCCTGGACGATCTTTGTTTATTTTTTTGCTATAATGATGGGGTACGACGGGCGAGGCACGGAACAAAGAAGATCGTGTGCATAACGATGAGTTGAGACATCAGTCACGTGCCTCCCACCTCTCCCACACCACGCGTCACGTGCCTCCCACATCTGCCACACCACGCGTCACGTGCCTCCCACCTCTCCCACACCATGCGTTGCGTGCCTCCCGCCTCTCCCACACCATGCGTTACGTGCCTCCCACCTCTCCCACACCACGCGTCACGTGCCTTCCGCCTCTCCCACACGACGCGTCACGTGCCTCCCACCTCTCCCACACCACGCATTACGTGCCCCACCTCTCCCACACCACGCGTTACGTGCCCCACCTCTCACACCATGCGTCACGTGCCTCCCACCTCTCCCACACCACGCGTTACGTGCCTCCCACCTCTCCCACACCACGCATCACGTGCCTCCCACCTCTCCCACACCACGCGTCACGTGCCTCCCACCTCTCCCACACCACGCGTCACGTGCCTCCCACCTCTCCCACACCACGCGTCACGTGCCTCCCACCTCTCCACACCACGCGTCACGTGCCTCCCACCTCTCCCACACCACGCGTCACGTGCCTCCCACCTCTCCCACACCATGCGTTACGTGCCTCCCACCTCTCCCACACCACGCATCACGTGCACGTGCCCCACCTCTCCCACACCACGCGTCACGTGCCTCCCACCTCTCCCACACCACGCGTCACGTGCCTCCCACCTCTCCCACACCACGCGTCACGTGCCTCCCACCTCTCCCACACCATGCGTTACGTGCCTCCCACCTCTCCCACACCATGCGTTACGTGCCTCCCACCTCTCCCACACCACGCGTCACGTGCCTCCCACCTCTCCCACACCACGCGTCACGTGCCTCCCACCTCTCCCACACCATGCGTTACGTGCCTCCCACCTCTCCCACACCACGCGTCACGTGCACGTGCCCCACCTCTCCCACACCACGCGTCACGTGCCTCCCACCTCTCCCACACCACGCGTCACGTGCCTCCCACCTCTCACACCACGCGTCACGTACCCCCTTTCCCACACCACGCGTCACGTGCCTCCCACCTCTCCCACACCACGCGTTACGTGCCCCACCTCTCCCACACCACGCGTCACGTGCCTCCCACCTCTCCCACACCATGCGTTACGTGCCTCCCACCTCTCACACCACGCGTCACGTACCCCCTTTCCCACACCACGCGTCACGTGCCTCCCACCTCTCCCACACCACGCGTCACGTGCCTCCCACCTCTCCCACACCATGCGTTACGTGCCTCCCACCTCTCCCACACCATGCGTTACGTGCCTCCCACCTCTCCCACACCACGCGTCACGTGCCTCCCACCTCTCCCACACCACGCGTCACGTGCCTCCCACCTCTCCACACCACGCGTCACGTACCCCCTTTCCCACACCACGCGTCACGTGCCTCCCACCTCTCCCACACCACGCGTCACGTGCCTCCCACCTCTCCACACCACGCGTCACGTGCCTCCCACCTCTCCCACACCACGCGTCACGTGCCTCCCACCTCTCCCACACCACGCGTCACGTACCCCCTTTCCCACACCACGCGTCACGTGCCTCCCACCTCTCCCACACCACGCGTCACGTGCCTCCCACCTCTCCACACCACGCGTCACGTGCCTCCCACCTCTCCCACACCACGCGTCACGTACCCCCTTTCCCACACCACGCGTCACGTGCCTCCCACCTCTCCCACACCACGCGTCACGTGCCTCCCACCTCTCCCACACCACGCGTCACGTGCCTCCCACCTCTCCCACACCACGCGTCACGTGCCTCCCACCTCTCCCACACCATGCGTTACGTGCCTCCCACCTCTCCCACACCACGCGTCACGTGCCTCCCACCTCTCCCACACCACGCGTCACGTGCCTCCCACCTCTCCCACACCACGCGTCACGTGCCTCCCACCTCTCCCACACCACGCGTCACGTGCCTCCCACCTCTCCCACACCACGCGTCACGTGCCTCCCACCTCTCCCACACCACGCGTCACGTGCCTCCCACTCTCCCAACTATTACTTGGACTTCATCCGACAGTTCACGAAGCTGCTGCACCATTCTCATCGTCATCATCTCTTCCTACCACAGAGATCCCTCGTCCCTGTGTTACAGTGTTCTGCAGAAGCTACTGCACGCGCCTCACCACCGCCACATCGTACCGCTGAGATCCATCGTCCCTAAGTTACAGTTCTGCACCGGAGCCGCGCGTCGAAACGACCCGAGTTCGCGTAGATCGTTACGTGAACAGCCCCACCCTACCAACCATTGTGAACGCCGTATATCAACAGTATTCAGTCGACTGCCACCTCGTTATTTGCGTAAAGACTATTTAACCTCCTTTTTCAACTTTTGTGTACAGTTTAATTCAGTGACCTGTTGACTGGTCTCATGAATACTACCGCTACACACAACCAGCGCTGAACGATCCTGACGCTTATAAGAAATACTTGTGGACTGATAAGCAGGATGGCTGGCTCCAGGAGGTGGTGGTGATGATGATGAGGAGGGAGATTACCAGGAGGGAGAAGACTTGTGAGGGAGGTTATGATAAGAGAACGGTCGTTGCGGCCACTTTGTGAGGGAGGGAGGAGGGCAGTGAGGGTGAGGGGGGGATGTTAGGTGAGGCGGAGTTAGGTCAGATGGTGGCCCCTGGTGGATGGGGGAGGGAGAGGCAGGAATGGGGAATATTCTGTGATAAGGAGAGATTGGAAAATAGTGGTAGTGAAGCGAGGGTTTGTTTTTGTGGAGTGAGAGGAGAGAGAGAGGCGTGGAAGGAGAGCAGACCCGTGCGCTAGCTAGCCAGCTGCTTGTTGGAGTGGGGGGAGAGATGGAGAATTGCTGTAGTGTTACACGAGACTGAGGCTGGCGAGGCACCGGCTCGGAAAATGCGACCATTAGTTGCTCTAAGTAAACAAAGTAGTTTACATTACCCACATATATTGTACTCGTATTAAAGTTTTGCATGATGCCTTTCATTACCCGTGTACCAGAGTAGTTTACATTATCCACTTACAAAATACTTTACATTATCCACTAATATGATACTTTACATTACTTGCTGGTATAATACTTTTAAGTCATCTACTTACATGAACTTACATCACTGGCATCATCCACTTTACAATACCCACTGGCAAGGTACTTTATATCATCCACTTACATGGCTCTTTACGTTACCCAGTTACACTTGCTGTTGGTACGGTTATGAGTCTGGCTTAAGGAAGGCAGACAGACCTGCGCTGAGATATACGTACACTTCCTGACCAAGACTTGGATGATGCTGGGATTGTCTCACTCGTAACAAGTTTAATTTATCTTATTCCATATGTATTCCTGGGTTGTATACAGGACGGGTAGAGTCCACGGTATCAGTCTAAATACTTTGATATGGTATTGGAACCTCCATGATCACGTCGTGTTTGATGAGGTAAAATGCCAGAGGAAGCAGGGCAAAAAAGGAAGTCGGAGTGATGTAGGCTATGTGCATGGGTAAGCAGGGTTTATGATACGGTTCATTAATGATCCATATAAACGAAGCCTGCAGTTATCAATTGATCTCTACAGATGGAGCCAACAGTCGTCGACTGGCCACTACTTAAGGAGCCTCCAACAGTCGATTAGCTTTTGTTTGAGGAGCCTCCAACCAAACAAAGGCAAACCTCAAGCCTCTACAGATGGAGGCTCCAGTCAGCTACTGTCTTCTAGGTGGAGCCTCCGTATTTAAGCCTAAGACAGCCCAGGTGGTCAGCGGGCACTACAGTGAAGAATACTGACACTGTGTTGAAATATTCATCGTCGCAAACACGTCACTGAACCAACTCATAAGTCTTAAAACATTAACCAGATTTCACCTGATTAGAGAAACAATGTTTAATTCCTAAGAGAAAAATACGGTTCGTTAAACTTAAGGTAACTAAGAATAAGACTATCAAAGACCTTACCTAGATTTTTTTTCCCTTGTATAGAAGTACTTTTGAAAAGTGACATGGCTGGAGAAGCTAAGGGCAAGGTCTGGGAAAGCTGAAGATAGGGTTTGGAGCAGCTGAGGGGCAATGCTTGGAGCAGCTGAGGGAAGCGACTCTGCAGATTTGCACAGCTGTCATTACGCTGAAGAAGGAAGGAGATAAAAGCAACCTGGGCGGAACTCGTGGGCTGAATCTGGTCAATACGAAGTGAATGTCTTACTGAAAACGTCAGCAGCATTTTAACCCACGACCACGATAAGAATCCAACTTAGATAAGTAGAAGAGAACTTCCGAAAGAGAAAAAAGGCGCGAAGGTTATAAACGAAACCCACGGAACGGCCAGACTAAAATTACCACCAAAAAAATGATTCCCATTCACTCAGCACCTGGTTTACCATGTATGGCAGGCGACGTGTGTCCACCATTAGCTATCAAGAGGAGAGATAGAGGAGTTGAGACATTAATGTCATATATGTGTTTTTAGTCAACCGATGAAGACCCCCTTGGACTGAGGACCTACGTGGGTTATGTTGCAACAGTCTACAGTGAACATCAGACATTATTCTTTCTTTCACACTATCGCCATTTCCCGCGTTAGCGAGGTAGCGTTAAGAACAGAGAACTGGGCCTTTGAGGGAATATCCTCACCTGGCCCCCTTCTCTGTTCCTTCTTTGGAAAATTAAAAAAAAAAGAAGATAATGAGAGGGGAGGATTTCCAGCCCCCCGCTCCCTCCCCTTTTAGTCGCCTTCTACGACACGCAGGGAATACGTGATACGTGGGAAGTATTCTTTCTTCCCTATCCCCAGGGATAATCAGACATTATATATATATATATATATATATATATATATATATATATATATATATAGATAGATAGATAGATAGATAGATAGATTGGAGGGGAGGTGAGTCGTGACTCCCCGGCTCATCATCACTTTTCAATAGTCAAGTTGGGTTGAAAAAAATCGTGAGGGTAAACAGTAAAACTCTCGTGGCTTGAGACTTCTCAGCCCATCACAAGCATGATGACGGACTACCATGGGCAGTACCGGGAAGAACACGTACGATACACACACACATTGGCTATTATTCGGGACAGAAGGACTACATGTAGCTGCTGCCTCAACAGCCTCGTTGATCATTATCACCGCTGGGGAGGCTGCATCCTTGGTCGGTCGTCAAGATGCACGGTTGAAGATAGGCCCCCCCCGAAAACTTTTCTTCGGGTTTGCCTTAACTATCTCGTTTCGTAAGATTTATCCGGCCCTACACACAGTCGTCAGAGCATCTCGCGCCCCGGCAAAACCGGTTAAGGAGGTTATGGCCATGTCCAGGGGATGGTAGGGAGATATGGGTGTGCCTGAAGCTGATATCAGTCGGCGTGTCCTTGTTAAATGGGGAAGATAGTAGGACGAAAGAACTGGACATGGTTGGGACATATCCGTAGCGTTGGTGTGTAGATACGTGTGTATGTGTGGACATGGTAGGTGAGAGTAGGTCGATATGGGGGAAAGGGCCATGGGCGGAGGCTGACGTAAGAAGAAGATTTCTCCCTGGCGAGACACAGGGAGGTTGGGAGGTGGTGGGTGACCAGAAAGGGAGATATAGTGTTCGCTGACAAGGTGATGCGCTGGGGTCGTGGTTACGTAATATGGGGAAGGGACTTGCGTGTTGACATGGTAAAGGATTGTGCACTTGCCTCACCACAGTGTTTGGAGGTGTCTTGGGCTGTGTTAGCATGGCTCAGTCAGTGTGGAACAGGTCGTGTGTGAAGGTATGGTTATGTAGGGTGCTGATACCATAGTGGGATGGGGAAAGCTGCTGTCATCGCAAGGGATGAGGCGTGGGTGCTGACATGACAAGGGATGAGGCGTGGTTGCTGACATCACAAGGGGTGAGGCGTGGGTTCTGACGTCACATGGGATGAGGCGTGGGTGCTGACATCACAAGGGGTGACGCGTAGGTGCTGACATCACAAGGGGTGACGCGTGGGATCTGACGTCACATGGGGTGAGGCGTAAGTGCTGACATCACAAGGGGTGAGGCGTGGGTGCTGACATCACAAGGGGTGAGGCGTGGGTGCTGACATCACAAGGGATGAGGCGTGGATGCTGACATCACAAGGGGCGAGGCGTGGGTGCTGACATCACAAGGGGTGAGGCGTGGGTGCTGACATCACAAGGGGTGAGGCGTGGATGCTGACATCACAAGGGGCGAGGCGTGCGTGCTGACATCACCAAGGATGAGGCGTGGGTGCTGACATCACAAGGGGTGAGGCACGGATGCTGACATCACAAAGGTGAGGCGTGGGTGCTGACATCACAAGGGGTGAGGCGTGGATGCTGACATCACAAAGGTGAGGCGTGGGTGCTGACATCACAAGGGGTGAGGCGTGGGTGCTGATATCGTAAGGGGTGAGGCGTGGGTGGCAAGGTCTGTGTCCTGCCTTGGTAATATGGTGAGGATAAATGCCGTTGGGTTATGTGTTTATAAGCAAAGTTACGTACATATGTATATCCTTCTAAGATTCTATTAGGTATATATATATATATATATATATATATATATATATATATATATATATTATTTTTATTTTGCTTTGTCGCTGTCTCCCGCGTTTGCGAGGTAGCGCAAGGAAACAGACGAAAGAAATGGCCCAACCCACCTCCATACACTATGTATATACATACACGTCCACACACGCAAATATACATACCTATACATCTCAATGTACACATATATATATACACACACAGACACATACATATATAACCATGCACACAATTCACAGTCTGCCTTTATTCACTCCCATCGCCACCTCGCCACACATGGAATACCATCCCCCTTCCCCCTCATGTGTGCGAGGTAGCACTAGGAAAAGACAACAAAGGCCCCATTCGTTCACAATCAGTCTCTAGCTGTCATGCAATAATGCCCGAAACCACAGCTCCCTTTCCACATCCAGGCCCCACACAACTTTCCATGGTTTACCCCAGACGCTTCACATGCCCTGATTCAATCCACTGACAGCACGTCAACCCCGGTATACCACATCGATCCAATTCACTCTATTCCTTGCCCTCCTTTCACCCTCCTGCATGTTCAGGCCCCGATCACACAAAATCTTTTTCACTCCTTCTTTCCACCTCCAATTTGGTCTCCCACTTCTCCTCGTTCCCTCCACCTCCGACACATATATCCTCGTGGTCAATCTTTCCTCACTCATTCTCTCCATGTGCTCAAACCATTTCAAAACACCCTCTTCTGCTCTCTCAACCACGCTCTTTTTATTTCCACACATCTCTCTTACCCTTACATTACTTACTCGATCAAACCACCTCACACCGCACATTGTCCTCAAACATCTTATTTCCAGCACATCCACCCTCCAGCTTAAGGTATGGGTTAGTGTGTGTTACCGTACTCGGCTGTCTCATCGTCAGTGGACGAAAAGGAGTATAGTAGTCTCGTCGGGGAGCTTCTTGGTTCAAAGTATTCCGTCATTCTCCTGCTCCTGACTTGAAGCGCAGCCTTGAAGCTGCAGGAGCCCCGTATTATGTGTCCTGTGGTTGCATGATAAGATTAGATTATATATTGTCGACATGAAGAAGGTGACGAAAACCAGATGTTCATGTTACAAACACTGCCATCGTGAAAACCACTAAAATAAACACTAAAATGTCCATAAAGAAAATAACTGGCGAAACAGGAGGCAGGATTTTTATAATCACCCAACACCCAACAGGATAACAGGATCCCAAGATGTAATAGTTGATTGTACAAACTCCACTTCCTTCCCTGTTGAAGGTTCTGTTCCGCAGGTTCTGCTTGCTTCCCTACCCTCCAAACCTAATGTGTGTGTATATATATATATATATATATATATATATATATATATATATATATATATATATATAATCCCTGGGGACAGGGGAGAAAGAATACTTCCCACGTATTTATTCCCTGTGTGTCGTAGAAGGCGACTAAAAGGGTAGGGAGCGGGGGCTGGAAATCCTCCCTTCTCTTTTTTTTTTTTAAATTTTCCAAAAGAAGGAACAGAGAGCGGGGCCAAGTGAGGATATTTCCTCCAGTTTCTCCTTTTTCAAAAGAAGGAACAGAGAAGGGGACAAAGTGAGGGTTTTCCCTCTCAAGCTCAGTCCTCTGTTCTTTGCGCTACCCCGCTAACGCGGGAAATGGCGAATATGTATAGGAAAAAAATAAAGAATATTGCTATCATCATCATTTATATCATTATCAATAATTTCCTTGGATATCTTTCAAGTGCTTTAGATACATAACCAAATGTCAGAACGTTTCTACAGGAAACTCCTGTAGGGGTATAGTTGGGTAGGATGAATCTGCTGATGAATTTAGAAAACAAGGCCATATAATTTCATAACGTGTATACTGTAAAGCTTACAAATTTCCTATAAGGTGCATCTGTAGTTTGACTTTGTAAAAATTTTATAATGTGTGTGTGTGTGTGTGTGTGTGTGTGTGTGTGTGTGTGTGAACAGGAGACGTGAGGCTGTGGGTGTTCTGTTTGAAAAGAACAACGTCCACAAACGTTGGCGAACAACGCAGCGTGGATTTAATTCATCCCAAACATGATTGTGCCTGAGATAGGCAAGAATATATCTCACACAATGGAACTCTAACAAAGTGAATCGAGGCCCTTGGAACAGCAGCTCGTAAATAAAGATTTTACGAGAGATTTTGAAGTCTGTATAGACGACCGCAGTCAGACATCTTGTGTTGGTGTCGGGTGCAAGGCTGTGGCTGGCTGGCGGCGCGCGCACTCACCTCCCGGCTGGGTATGAACTCACACAAGCCTCTCAAATACTTAAACATGGTCCTAGAAAATTGCTATTGACTTTCGTAAATGTGGACCTTGATGGAAGAGACATTTACTTTTGTACTATGATATGCTAGATAGTAGAATGCTCTTGAAAAGTAGTTCTTTATTGGAATCATATCAAAGTATACGAATAACGGTCAACTCCCGACTACTTGTGCCTCCTCCCCCTTTAAACACTTCACTCTGAACCTGAGTGTGAGAACTCTTATCACCTCCATAAAGTGGCTGTCACGCCATATATCTGATAACGAAATTGGCTTAACGTTTCATCCTCCCGGCATATATCTTGACGGGTGACGTCCAGCTTCGGGCAGAATGTCGCCCGCCAGCCTACCCCGCGCCTCGTCTCCCGGCACCTCCACTCTCCCGCGTAAAATGTACCAGAAACACGCATCAGCTTAACGGGTCCTCCTCGTCCATATTTCGTGGCAAGAAAACGCGTCACTTGTATTTATCTGATAATCGTACGAGAGGAAGGGTCTTAGAGCGCACCGACCAAAAAATGGGAGGGAAAAACTTACCAACTGGACTTGAAGGAAACGAAGTGTGTCCGTCAAACGTCTCCCGGACGACCCACACACAAAAAAGATAATCACTTAAACAAACGCCGGCGGAGAGGCGAGAGGGCGCGCCGGGCGCTACTCAGGTCGCGGGCAACAGGTCTACTAGAATTTCTGTTTCCATTGTTTGGAAGTGGGTTTTACCGAAGCCCCGGAAATGTTGCAGTTGTTGCCAACGGCCAAATGTGAAAACTTTTGGCAGCCACCTGGCCGGCCAGGGGGAAAATACAGGCTTAGTAAATAAACGCCAGGATGGCGGGAGGCGACCAGATAAACACGATGACATTGTCCGCAGTCGTCGGGGGGGTCCACGTCCTCTGGTGCTGACAACAAAACGAACGCGACGAAAAACCTATTCTTGCACGAGCCACGACGGGGAATCCCCCCGTTAGTTAGTACGTGTCGGTTGACCAACCACAGAGCTCCGTTTATTCGAATCAGACGAACGCCCATGGAACCCCGTTAATTCGTATGAGGTAAACTGCTGCAGAACCCCTTTTAGTTCGTATCGGACAAACTACAAACTGACTCCCGTTTGTTCGTGTCAGACGAGCCACTACAGAGCCCCGTGAGGTCATCACATCAGATGTGATCTGAAATTGACGTCTTAGAATCATACATTATTTTTCTATGTTAACGAATTCTGTGTACAATACTTGATGATGTGTGGCACCGTACCATTTAGGTACTTTTGATACATGACATCATACAATTCTAGTTACTGTTGATATGTGAGACACTGTACAATTCTAGGTACTTTTAATGATATGTAACACCGTACGAAAGAGTCGGATTAATGCAGGATCCAGGCGTTGCACACCAGATACGAGTTGTCAACACTGGGAGTAGATGAGATATCGTTCCAATAATTTTTTCCCCCGGATGATTATAATTTGTGAATTTGATTTCCCTGTTTAACGTAATTTAGCATAAAAACATCACTTGTATTTATTACTTCTTTATGAGGAAAAATGATTATGTGATCAATCTCGTATGTGAATATATAAACACACAAAAAGCATATAATCATTATCATCTTACAACCCCAGCTCCCCTTTTAGAGGGTTTTTGGAGATTCAAGGCTGCTCTCCATTCAGGAGGAGGGAACTGATGAACTCCTTTAACGAGAAAGTCCATTAACAAAGGAGAAAAAAATAACCCTTCCTCGTCTCCGAAAGTGATTTAGTGATTTCTCACAGTAACCACTTGCAACCCAAGTCCATCATTGTATATATACACATTTTTCACCACACTTACCACACTAATTATCATGACTCTGTTTACGTTATAAACACAAGCATCTCCAATACCATCGTCAGGTTTAGCCAGAGTTAGTCACAATCACCATTTAACATGACCATTACCCCTGCGACCTCCACCACACGCACCACGCTATGACTACTACCCCTGCGCCACTTCTCCCTCTCCCCACCCCAGCTCACCACCACCACCACTACTACTACCCGTCTCTCCGCCACGGGTGGCCACCATCGTTGACTCAGACAGTAGCTGGCGCAAGCCGAGCATCGCACATATGCCCGGCTTGTAATGAGGCATCTCTCATCCAGGCCCTAGAGGTAGTGTAGGCAACAGCCCCAGCCCCCGCCACTACCCCTACTGTTGGCATTGTTGACAGTGGCCCAAGCCCTACCACTACCCTTACTGGTGGCATTGTTGACAACGGCCCCAGCCCCGCCACTACCCTTACTAGTGGCACTGTTGACAACGGCTTTAGCCCCGCCACTCCCTTTACTGGTGACCCAGTTGACAACAGCCTTAGCTCCGCCACTACCCTTATGGTGACCCAGTTGACAACAGCCGTAGCCCCGCCACTGCCCTTAATGGTGACACTGTCGACAACGGCCCCAGCCCCGCCACTACCCTACTTATACCTATAACTATACCTTGGTCATAACAACATTCTGTTAGTGACAGTGTTGACTGGGGTACGACCTTTGCCAATGAGCGCGTTGACAGTGGGCGGCCGGCGGCGTCTCCCACCCACCCACCCACCTCAAGACTCCCCTTTATTTACGGCCACGCTGAGGGAGGCGCTGCTGGCGTCGCCCCGCGCCGCCGGGCAAGAAACTCTAGCCCTCACCAAAGTGGTTTCTTTCTCTGTCTCTCAGCGACCCTGGGAAATGCCAATTTCATGTCTTCTTGTTGAGGACATATTGATTCACGCGTCACTCTGGGCAACAACATTTTTATCTTGTTATATCTCGATCCTGAGTGTTATTCCTGGCGAGGTTTTTGGCTTGTCCATCTGGGTCGCTCCGCGGAGTGGAGGAGTCGCCGACATGCCTCTTGTGGACAAGAACTGGTCTGGGGGGTTTGCCAGAGTACCAGCACAGAGTAGGGATGACTGTTCCTTATATACAGAGACAGGCGTTATATATATATATATATATATATATATATATATTTTTTTTTTTTTTTTTTTTTTTTTTTTTTTATACTTTGTCGCTGTCTCCCGCGTTTGCGAGGTAGCGCAAGGAAACAGACGAAAGAAATGGCCCCCCCCCCCCATACACATGTACATACACACGTCCACACACGCAAATATACATACCTACACAGCTTACCATGGTTTACCCCAGACGCTTCACATGCCTTGCTTCAATCCACTGACAGCACGTCAACCCCTGTATACCACATGACTCCAATTCACTCTATTTCTTGCCCTCCTTTCACCCTCCTGCATGTTCAGGCCCCGATCACACAAAATCTTTTTCACTCCATCTTTCCACCTCCAATTTGGTCTCCCTCTTCTCCTCGTTCCCTCCACCTCCGACACATATATCCTCTTGGTCAATCTCTCCTCACTCATTCTCTCCATGTGCCCAAACCATTTCAAAACACCCTCTTCTGCTCTCTCAACCACGCTCTTTTTATTTCCACACATCTCTCTTACCCTTACGTTACTTACTCGATCAAACCACCTCACACCACACATTGTCCTCAAACATCTCATTTCCAGCACATCCATCCTCCTGCGCACATCTCTATCCATAGCCCACGCCTCGCAACCATACAACATTGTTGGAACCACTATTCCCTCAAACATACCCATTTTTGCTTTCCGAGATAATGTTCTCGACTTCCACACATTTTTCAAGGCTCCCAAAATTTTCGCCCCCTCCCCCACCCTATGATCCACTTCCGCTTCCATGGTTCCATCCGCTGACAGATCCACTCCCAGATATCTAAAACACTTCACTTCCTCCAGTTTTTCTCCATTCAAACTCACCTCCCAATTGACTTGACCCTCACCCCTACTGTACCTAATAACCTTGCTCTTATTCACATTTACTCTCAACTTTCTTCTTCTACACACTTTACCAAACTCAGTCACCAGCTTCTGCAGTTTCTCACATGAATCAGCCACCAGCGCTGTATCATCAGCGAACAACAACTGACTCACTATATATATATATATATATATATATATATATATATATATATATATATATATATATATATATATATATTGTAGGGAGTAACAAAGTCATTACTAGTTGCTGTGCTTGGAGGAGACTACAGATATGAGAAGGGATTCGCATTTTAGAAAAAGCACCTGTGATCAACATCCTGGATGACCACCACCATATAGCTCTTTGATGGCCCCTCCAATAGGCCGTAGACCTGACGCCTTTTTCGAACATAGGGAACACATCACTGATCCGCCACAAGCTTCCGAGTCGGCCATTTCTGGACAGGGGGAACGTGTCACCGTCCCACCCATTCCTGGGTTACGAAGGTCAGAGAGAATCAGACGAGCCCGACCTAACCTCTACGCCACACCCGGACAGTAACGGCCTCGCTCGGCCTGACTTTGTGCATTTAGTGATGGACTGTCTATGTTTCTACCTCGTTTAAGACTGGTCTTCTGTGTGTCCTCTCCTATAAGCTTTTCTATAGTTTTGTAACCCTGTTTTGTAGCTAGGTTGTAGCTCATACTATCGGTCATGATATTGTGTATTTGTATCACTAAAAGTGATTTCCCTTACTTATCATGGTTTGTGTATTGCGTTATTTTCCGAATTTTTTTTCTCTATAAACACGTTTGCGTTTTACATTTCAGATCTAAGTTTTGTGAAGCTTTTTTTTTTTGTAGATTCTTGATGATGCACCTGTGAAGCAGAAAGCTTGAATGAAATGAAATGGATAATTTTGGACAACTGGTGTTTGATCACTTACCTAATGGTAGAATAGTACTGAGAAAATTAGCAAACATAAAGGAAATGATTGAGAACAGTAAATCTGCTGTCGTATTCAATTCTACGTGCATCAGAGAAAACCTGCTCGTAGCTCGTGTGTGTGTGTGTGTATATATATATATATATATATATATATATATATATATATATATATGAGTTACTGAACAGTGGAAATATACAAAGACAATACATACAATTGTAACCAGGGATGGGACTAGTAAAAGTGTCACACAGACGGTCGTTTTACCCACGCTCAGGTGGAGGTTGATACGCCGTCCATTTAACACTGATGATGTTTACGGTGGCGGGGTTGGCGCTGTTCTCGGCGGAGGTCTGGACGAACTCGCATGAGTCCCATAAATGGAGCTCGAGAATGAGAGACGTCTTGTACAGCATGATGGTGACGTGTTTGGGGAGAGTGTGTGGTGGCTTTTTCACGATGTATCGGGGAAGATCCAGGTCATGGCTGGAGAGAGACCGGAGGAGCAGAGTGGTGGGTGATAGAGGCGGTGAAAGATTAACTTATAAAGATCTTGTATGATCCTTTTGCTGCTGCGTCTTGTCTAGCAGTCGCTCTTGTGTGGTGCGTGAGGACGAAGTCCAGACGAGAGAGACAACAAGCGCTACGTGCTGACCCTGATCAGTAGCCCAGGTCTAATCGTATGTAAAGAATGTTAGAGAGATGGGGCTCCACAGGTGTAGAACTCTCTCCCTATATGAAAGGGTCATTACGCAGGTCCAGAAGTGACTACATCAGTACAGAGAAGAGAGAACCAACGTAAGGTATGAGAGAAACATGGTAGATAAGGCAAAAGAAGATATAAAACTATTTTGCAAATATCACAGGATCAGATTGATGGTAAAGAACCGAATTATCGAAGAAACTCAAAAGGGGAAAGTTAGTGATACAGATGGAGACGTGTGTGAGGAGCTGTTTATAATGTTTCAGAGTGTGTTGACACAGGATGGCCCAGAGGGTAGCACTGCTGCCGGCCAGTACTGAGGTAAATCCAGCAGTGTTGATGAGGCTCGTGAGGGAGCGTACATGAACGCACCGTTCGTGGTTCAGGTGGCATCGTACCGCTTGTGTGAATTGTTCCTGATTAAGGAGAATATTCTCGCAGAGTGGGAGAGAGGCGGTGAGTGTGAGTGCTGGGAGAAGGATGGCGGAGAAGTAGCCGTGAATTATATCGGCCTGTGTCCACCAACGAGCGTAACCTGTAAGACAGTAGCAACTGGAAGCAGATAGGAGGAGATACTTGGCTTCCACAAGCTACATCAGCGGGAGACGAGAGGGACCCAGAGGGAATAGATCTGGTGTGAATAACCCGATTTCGGTGAGTTGAGTAACGAACATCCTAGAAAAAAAAAAGCAGGTGGGTGGGGGGTGGCTTCTATACTATTAACCCGTCAGAAGGCCCCTGATATTGTCTTTCGCAAAAGACTGATGAGGGTTAACACTGAGAGGTGAGGGTCAGAGGAGTGCTACTCACACGGACTGATAGCGACTTAACCGCCAGGTATCAGAGCGCAAATGTCAGGGGAGGCCTTCGCAACCTGGGCGAGAGTGATAGATGGGGGGTTCCCCAGGGCTTACTGCTGGGTCCATGACCACTGATTTGCTCAAATGATTGCCATACGCGGTAGATCTTTACCCAAGCACGTCTTGCCGCTGATGCTGGAGCCATGAGGTACGTAGGTACCAACGGGGATTGCAAGATGTTGTGTAAGGAGTTCTAGACGAGACGGGGCAGTGGTCGGGCAAATGGTTTTTGTAACTCACCAACGGAACATTATAAGGCCAGGAAAGGTTTCATCAGACCAGACTGCAGACGGTGATCACCAGATTGGAGGAAAAATAGATTTCAAGTCATGTTGTGAGGGAGGGAAACCATCGAGTTGACATCACGTCGAACTTGTTCTACCAGCGCAGCGTGCAGTAAGGATCGTGAGGATCGCTATCTATATCTTGGTCGGTGATCAACGGTGTTTATAAGTATGTGGACCATGAGGCGATCAGGAAGGTACACACGACGTACGTTCGTCCTAGGCTGGAATATGCCACAACGGTCTGGTCTGCCTACTGGAGGAACCATATACAATACCTGGGTAAGGAAAAAAAAAAAAAAAATGAATGACACAACACGAATGATACTGGAGTTGTAACAGAATGAGCTACGGAGAAAGGAGGGAATCCTTCAGTCTGTCCTCACTGGAAGAAAGAAGAGTAAGGGGAGATAAGATGATTCACGTATGAAGTTCTAAGAGGTTATGATGTCCTTAACGAAGAACAGATCTTTGAAGTCAGCAGACGCTCCACACAGGAGGACACAACTGGGAGGTGGGCGAGAGAAGAGGTGGGCGGCGGAGGGACGTGTGGCAGCATCGCTTCAGTAACAGAACTCTGGACTCGTGGGGAAAGTCAAAGCCAGGAAGAGGTAGATGTGACCACCATTGGTTAATGACAGAAAAAAAAAAGACTATATGATAAGTGAACATGGACAGGAAGTCCCTCGAAAATAATGTAACAAAGTCATTATATGCAGAAATTTACATGTACAGATTCATTCATAAACAGATACATATACACGTGTATATACACACACATACAGACACACATACAGACACATACAGACACCCTCAGGAGTTCAGTGGTTAACGCTGAGACTCGCTAGTCTACCTGGCACAGGTTCGAGTCCTGAACGTGGAAGCCAGCTGGCAGTCCATTAACTGGGCTCTTCAGTTAATTGGTACCCGGCGTAAGCTGAGCTGTGTGTGTGTGTGTGTGTGTGTGTGTGTGTGTGTGTGTGTGTACACATAAGGTTAACACATGATACTGGTACAAGGTTAAGAGACGGGGCAACAAACACGAGTGTAAAACTCTCCCTGGAACACACTAATCACACACACACACACACACACACACACACACACACACACACACATAGACAACACACAAAAGAAACACAAATAAATGCACATACTCTACAAACATAAACACATACTAACTTAACACATGCAATATCCACTTATAAAAACATATACCTACATTCATATATATGTACATACATACATACATACATACATACATACATACATACATACATACATACATACATACATACATACATACATATATACATACATACATATTCATACATATATATACATATTCATACATCGCACATCATACAGCGGCACTCAACCTGCTGATGGCGAAGAGTTCACTGTGGTTATAATCAAGTGTTGGATTATATACAGGAGACTTCCAACACCATCATTACCCGTCCTTACCTTCACACGTACCAACGTGGATCTTGCGAGCATCATATGCGATGCACCAGTAGGGATGGAGGGATCGTGTGCTCCTCACGTTTGATGATGAGGTGGTCAGCAGCGAGGAACGTTAACAAGCGCACCACTAAGACCAGACTCGGAGAAGAACTTGTCGTTGTGGAAACTATGGAAAACTCAAAACCATTTCTTTTGGTACCATAAACTGGGGAATGGAGTCAGGTTGAGAGGAAGCTAAGCATTGCAGTGGAAGGTTCTGTGTTCTTCGTTAGGCTGGAATAAGAACATGTCTATCCTTAGCCGTAAATACATAGGGGATGGTAAAGGAAGAGGGAAAAAAGGGTTTCAGTAAATGTCACAAAAGCGAAGGAGCTTCACGATATACTGCGGTGAAGATGTGCGCTGAATTTCCAGCCAGTGTTTAAGTCATGGTATGATCGGGGCAGAATACGAGTATAACGGGATGTAAGGAAGAGGAACTGTGAAACGTTGGAAGAGAATATTGTGGACAATGTAGGGGATATTCCAAAACATGTCCATAGCTTTATCAGGATGAGATTGTCTGTTTAAAAGCCGCTCATGAAGGTAATATTCCAAAGGAAGAGTTGGAGTGGACGGCGTGAAGATGTGTGGGGAACTGAATGACGAAGTTCAAAAGTGTTTTCGTAGTGGAAGACACTGCAGCGGCCCCGAGCACCAGTGAGAATGGGATGGGGAGGGTAAGATTCCAAGGGAAGAGTTGTAGTGGACGGTGTGAGGATGTGTGGGGAACTGAATGACGAAGTTCAAAAGTGTTTTCGTGGTGGAAGACACCGTAGCGGCCCCGAGCACCAGTGAGAATGGGATGGGGAGGAAGTCTTGGACAACCTCGAAATGCGTCGAGAAGACATGAACAGAACACTCAAGGGTCTTGACCCACATAAGGCTCATTGTCCTGATGAGAGGTCAACGTAAACGCTGAAGATGTAAGCTGATGAACTTGATGGACGACTTGAAATGTTGTTCATGGAAAATAGTAGACGGCCAAGGAAGTGGAAAAGGTCACCACTGGCACTAGTGGCGCAGATCAGCCTCACCACTGGCACTAGTGGAGCAGATCAGCCTCACCACTGGCACTAGTGGAGCAGATGAGCCTCACCACTGGCACTAGTGGTGCAGATGAGCCTCACCACTGGCACTAGTGGAGCAGATGAGCCTCACCACTGGCACTAGTGGTGCAGATCAGCCTCACCACTGGCACTAGTGGCGCAGATCAGCCTCACCACTGGCACTAGTGGAGCAGATCAGCCTCACCACTGGCACTAGTGGTGCAGATGAGCCTCACCACTGGCACTAGTGGAGCAGATGAGCCTCACCACTGGCACTAGTGGAGCAGATGAGCCTCACCACTGGCACTAGTGGAGCAGATGAGCCTCACCACTGGCACTAGTGGAGCAGATGAGCCTCACCACTGGCACTAGTGGAGCAGATGAGCCTCACCACTGGCACTAGTGGAGCAGATGAGCCTCACCACTGGCACTAGTGGAGCAGATGAGCCTCACCACTGGCACTAGTGGAGCAGATGAGCCTCACCACTGGCACTAGTGGAGCAGATCAGCCTCACCACTGGCACTAGTGGAGCAGATCAGCCTCGCCACTGGCACTAGTGGAGCAGATGAGCCTCACCACTGGCACTAGTGGAGCAGATCAGCCTCACCACTGGCACTAGTGGTGCAGATCAGCCTCGCCACTGGCACTAGTGGAGCAGATGAGCCTCACCACTGGCACTAGTGGAGCAGATCAGCCTCGCCACTGGCACTAGTGGAGCAGATGAGCCTCACCACTGGCACTAGTGGAGCAGATCAGCCTCACCACTGGCACTAGTGGAGCAGATCAGCCTCGCCACTGGCACTAGTGGAGCAGATGAGCCTCACCACTGGCACTAGTGGAGCAGATCAGCCTCACCACTGGCACTAGTGGAGCAGATCAGCCTCGCCACTGGCACGGAGAGGACAGCTATGCTATATAGTGGTCGAGTGAGATTGAAGGTAGTCCACAACCATGATGATGGAGGTGGTGATAACTGGGAATATTTATGTTTAAAAGTGAAACTTGGAAATCCAGACCAGATATTAAGTTGCAAGGACCATACTTAAGAAAGAGAAGAAATCTATTTTTTTCTTAGGTATGACAACAAGGAAGGAAGGAGGAAGACAAGGAAGGTCGGAAATTTGTTCTCCTAATAACTAGTAATGAACAAGTTCACCGTTCAAGAAGTATTAGAGAGTTTTTTTTTCATAGCTGAAACAACACGGGCAGCTGAGGCCCTATAATCATGGCCATCCCATTAACGATATATTTATACACACACACACACACACACACGCACACACACACATATATATATATATATATATATATATATATATATATATATATATATATATATATATATATATATATATATATATATATATATATATATATATATATATACCCTAGCCTGAGCAAGGTATCCGTTTTATCGACCAACCCTTGGGGTTGATGAACAGCTGGGTTGACTTTGGACCGACTGCCGTAACCAGGATTCGAACCCATGCGTGTTCCACCCTGGACGGCCTGTGAATGCATCCATTTCAGCATTACCTAATTCGAAAACTAACAGTAGAGAGAGACTTGTATGACGGGATAGGTAATTTACAATCCTCCAAAGAATTTCAATGGACCAGAATGAATATCGAAAGAAAGTACTGAGGAACCAGTCAGTATGACACAGGAGGTAGCGAGACACACACACACACACACATACACACACACACACACACACTTCTCAGTGATAGTAAAGGCCAGCAATTGAGGAACTCCAGTTATCAAGACGTAGAATACATGGATTCACCTGGACATAGAGGTAGTCATGGAGATACAAATTATGAGTATGTGCTGGGCAGTTTGCTCTCTCATTACGTAGATGACCACGTCAAAGTGAGAGCAGCCGATGCGCCACTAATACTTGATCTTAGATTTACGTCACATAGCGGGCAGTATAAAGTGTCAGGGGGACGATACAGCTACTTGGGGGGAAAAATGATCATGAGAGGTCATGAACTTCCTCAAGAGAGGATCAGAGAGGAGACCAGCCTCAAAGAGGGAGTTGAGTCATGGTGACTGTGTGTAGTGCTAAGCGATTTCTTTGGGAGGCTGATCTGGTAGATGAAGTTCCGCCGTCAGAATATGGCGCATTGCTGTGTGTGTGTGTGTGTGTGTGTGTGTGTGTGTGTGAGTGTATGTGTGTGTGTGTGTGTGTGTGTGTGTGTGTGTGTGTGTGTGTGTGTGTGTGAGTGTGTGTGTGTGTGTGTGTGTGTGTGTGTGTGTGTTTATGCATAACAAGCGGACACCTCGCCCAGTACGGGTCTGCCCCTCACCTTACCTTACCTGGCCAGAAAAAATACCTTAGTGTTGTGTTCACACAAATGTATCTCATTTGGTTCATTCCGGTCAAGAACCATGTCGGTGTTTTCGCTTTTTTTTTTATAGAAAAATCTTATCTTTTGGCTCCCTTTCACCATCCAGGCCCCACAGAACTTTCCATGGTTTACCTCAGACGCTTCACATGCCCTGGTTCAATCCATTAACAACACGTTGACCCTGGTATACCATATCGTTCCAATTCACTCTATTCCTTAAACGCCTTTCACCATCACAGTTCTTTTCTTGCTATTTCTGTTTCTAGTAAATATTCTCAGAAATATGATCTAATTTATTTGGGTTTTTCCTCTTTTACTTTCTTGTAGACACCTTACCTTACGATGGTTTAGCAGGTCTTCCACCCCCACAGCTGGGTCTGGGACCAAGGTGTGGTGTTGCGCCTACCTTACCTTACGTATACCTTACGATGGTTTGGCAGGTCTTCTACCCCCACAGCTGGGTCTGGGACCAAGCTGTGGTGTTGCTCCTCTGCTCAGTCAGGGGTACACCTGGAAAAAGAATGAAACTGTTTCTCTAGACCATGGTAAGGGAAGATATGCCAGCAGCCATGATAATAACATAGTGCCATGCAGAAACTATGTTAAGTTTATGGTTAGTCCTTGTTTAGGGGCAGGTAGGGTTCCGCAGGGTCCATACTCAAACGTAGGTAGACTTCGAGACTCGTACCACAGTGCCAGCGATCGACTCACTCACTGCTGCCCAGGTGAGGTGACCGTATTAAGCAAGACTCGTGACTCATAAACACGGTTGTTACTCTCAGTTCGCTGTGCTCTGCCACAGGTTATCATGGCTTGAGTGTACAGGGGGCCTTGAGTTTACAGACGTGGCCTCCCCCCACAGGACAGGGCTGGGTTTCAGACTCACACGCCGCCCCCGGGCACCGGGGTGAAGAGGTACGACTGTGAGTGCTTTCGTCACATGACACTTCAAGGTTCTGACCTGCCTGTTGGAGTCATCAAGAGGCTGACCATTGCTCTGGACTCTGACGCAGCGCCTGCCTGTTAGTACAGGTGCAGGAACCAGTCATGCTGTGGTCCACCCCCTAGCGGCGACGGTATACGTACCACTAACGGTACGCGAGAGCCTTCCAGATGGTGCGCGGGAGCCGTCCAGATGGTACGCGGGAGCCGTCCAGATGGTACGCGGGAGCCGTCCAGATGGTACGCGAGAGCCGTCCAGATGGTACGCAGGAACATGGACGCATTTTTAAGTTCATGAATGTCGGACGGTGTATTCCATACGTATGTCTCAGTGTCAGGTAAAGCCATTAACTGTAACAGTTATCCGACGCCAGAGAATTTCATACTAAACTGAGACTTTAGATGTGAGGTGATGCTCGAGGTAGATGTGAGCCAGGTTTGTGGTACTCGGTACGGTGAGGGATGGTGACCACTGTAGAAGCGGAGGACCTGCCACCACTGCAGTAGTGGAGGAACTGCCACCACTGCAGCAGTGGAGGACCTGCCACCACTGCAGCAGTGGAGGACCTGCCACCACTGCATCAGTGGAGGAACCTGCCACCGCTGCAGTAGTGGAGGAACTGCCACCACTGCAGCAGTGGAGGACCTGCCTCCACTGCAGCAGTGGAGGACCTGCCACCACTGCAGCAGTGGAGGACCTGCCTCCACTGCAGCAGCGGGGGAACTGCCACCACTGCAGCAGTGGAGGAACTGCCACCACTGCAACAGCGGGGGAAATGCCACCACTGCAGTACCGGGGGAACCTCCCACCACTTCAAACTCATCCAATTCTTCGTGAATGAGACTTCAGCGTTTTTACAACACTTACAACTATTTAGTACTCTGCTTCGTCAGTGCATCACATATACAGTTGTTGGAACCATGGAATACGTACGTTGTTCTGTTTCAATGATCTGTTCTTCCCAACTAAAGGAAGGACGTACATTGCTCTCCCCTTCTATGGCGCCCAAAATGGCCTCAGGGTCGGCCGAGGCAACTCCTGTACCTTTTGGAGGAACGTGACGTGTGACGCCGACGATGCTGCTCCAGGAGGCCTCTCCTAACGCCTCCCCATCGCACAGACCTCAAGTTCTCCCTCACCAGTACAGGGACGCACAACGGAGCGCAGACCCGATCACGACTCACGTTCCCAAGTAGCGCATCGCTCTCGCATGACACAACAGTATCTCGGGGAACTACATACATATGAGCACATCATGTGTGTCTTCTACATAAGCCTCAGTGTTGATGGTTACCCAGGTGTTCGTACGTCAACATGGTCGTCATCCTTGCAGTACATAGCTTCTGTGTCATCTCTACTGTCAGGCCACACACGCATCCCTTACCTCATACGTCTCGCCTTCTTCATCCATAAAAATTGATGCACTTTAGTTATGTCAGACGTTGACTGGATTTTCTCACTGGAAAACCTATATGTCCTTCTGCTTCCTCTAGACAGATACAGGAGTTTCTGTTCTCTCCTGCTATCACAAACAGCCTCGTAGGACCCAATGATCCTTTTGCTGTTTGAATGAGTTTGCAGTCATTTGTATTTGTGTACCTCTTGAATCTACTACACACAGGTGTCGTGTTATAAACGATTCTCTTGGTCGAGTCTTGCATCTCTTTAGGATCACGAACGCCCAAGAATCACTGAAACAGAAGTTTGGAAAAAAAAGAATCAAGTGTGGATAAAATGGTTCATAATGAGAGATGAGACGCTTGTGGCTTACACTGGATAATGCTCACGCTTCAGGGTTTACGACGAGACGCTTCACACATACCTCATGCTGTGGGTACCCAGCTGGTGTGGGGGGTTGTGGGAGGGTGGGTACCCAGCTGGTGTGGGGGGTTGTGGGAGGGTGGGTACCCAGCTGGTGTGGGGGATTGTGGGAGGGTGGGTACCCAGCTGGTGTGGGGGATTGTGGGAGGGTGGGTACCCAGCTGGTGTGGGGGTTGTGGGAGGGTACCCAGCTGGTGTAGGGGTTGTGGGAGATTACCCAGCTGGTGTGGGGGGCAGGTGTTGGGTTTGTGGGAAGGTAGATGGCTGGTCGTGGCTACAGCTGTGTGTGTGTGTGTGTGTGAGCAGATGAAGTGTCACATTTGGAAGTGTGATAACTTGGAGAGTCGTATCAAAATCCACCTTCTTACCGATCACTGGATCAGGGTGAAGGCTCAAACTAGTATTGACAGCATCTGTCAGGGCCAGAGTCTGTCTGACCAGCATGGGTCATCCCACGTGCTAGGGCGACACACACTCACACACACACACACACACACACACACACACACACACACACACACACACACACACACACACATGTGCTGGAAACGGTCCAACAGGGAGTAAATGAAGGTTTGTAGCTGAATTGAGGGAGTCTAGCCACGGGGAGAAGAGAGCAGCCGTGGTCTTAACCCTCGTTTGAAGTGAGACAAGAAGAAAGGAAGACACGATGAGGTACTTTGAGGAGTTCATTGATCGATGTTCAGTATTGATATTAATCAGTTCTTTGGAACAGGGGAAAAAGCCGATCATTTGAACATAACCAGATGTTGATCAAGCGTTGGGTCAAGTAGGGAAGAAATGTTGCACCAGTGTCAGGGTCGTGATGGAATGCAACCACACAGTTCAAAGTGCAGTACATCCTGACAGTGTGAGGAAAAAGGTGAAAAGATGATTTAGAAATTGCATGATGGAAAAGGGAAAGGGGGGCCGCGCCCACGAGTGCTGAGCCCCCTACACACACACACACACACACACACACACACACACACACACACACACACACACACCAGGAGTCACATTACCTTACATAAGTCTATACCCCAAGTGACGGGTTCGGCCCCCTGTGATCTTGTGTGTGTGTGTGTGTGTGTGTGTGTGGAGCCTGTACAGGGCCCGCTCCTCCGCCACAAAAGATCGATGTAAAAATATCGTCTTGAGGTCTTGTGTGTGAGAGATTGGCCATCTCCAGTTATCAGTCAGTCAGTGAGGCCCTCGGCTGACGATCCCCGCGCCTCCTCACACACGCCAGGGGCCGACGAAAAGGCCCCCCTCTCAGCCCCAGGGGGCGGGCCGGGGCGAGCTCCCCCGGTGCAGGTGTCGCCCCTGTGGCTGGCTTGGCGGGAGGGACTGAAGGGGACGTTGTTGTATCGGGGTCGGTGTATATATCAGGAGGCTAATTAATGCCGGTAATTAACACTGATCGTGTGTCTGACCTGGTGCTCACGGCTACACACACACACACACACACACACACACACACACACACACACACACACACACACACACACACCACACACACACACACACACACACACACACACACACACACAGAGTTCCACAGTGGGACACCACCATACTCAGTACTAGAGAGTAACTTAATCCTTAGGTCCAGTTCGAATCCTGGTCGCGGCAGTCGGTCCACAGTCAATCCAGCTGTTCATCCTGACTCATGGGTTGGTCGATAAGAATGGGTACCTGGCTTAGGCTGGGGTATATATATATATATATATATATATATATATATATATATATATATATATATAGCGTTATTGGGATGGCCTTGATTAGGTCCTCAGCTGTCCGTGCCGTCACAACTAACATGAAAGACAACTCGGTGACGATACACAACCAAACACGTCTTTCCATTACCATAAGAAATGTGACTATTAGTAGCAAGATGAACCCTGGCTCACCACCACCACCACCTCCTCCTCCGACAGGAGCGGCTAG
Organism: Panulirus ornatus; assembly: GCF_036320965.1. Taxonomy (NCBI): domain Eukaryota; kingdom Metazoa; phylum Arthropoda; class Malacostraca; order Decapoda; family Palinuridae; genus Panulirus; species Panulirus ornatus. The sequence goes on along the minus strand of NC_092227.1, from coordinate 61,829,925 downwards.
CCATGTTATCTAACGTGGGAAAGTACAGCGTCCTGCGTCCCTTGACCGTGTTTTAGCGGCCTACGTAGCTACAGGCCCTGGTGCCTCCAAGATCACATCTACAGGTTGGGAACTACATGGCTGTGGTACATGGGAAGGCCAGGTGACACAAGACCTGATGCTGGTCTCTGAAGAGGTTACCTCCTGGAGGATAGCGATGGTAACCCTGGACGGAGATAAGATAGTAACACACGAGGGGCATTTAAACAAGGTGTTAATACCATTTACCAAATGAGATAACAATTGTATCGTAGCCACTAGGCGGATATACTCTAAAGAAAAGTATGTTCTGGTGATATATTCCTGGAGAATATGTTCTCGACAGTGCACACAATGCATAGTAATTTTCCCCTTCGGCTAACAGCCTTGTGTATCAGAAGACCAACGGTCATTTACATTGGCAGCCCAACCTGTTGTGCAAAAGTTCTTTTTTCTCAGTACTCGAGCACATCAGGCTGATCCCCTTGCTACACAGTAAGTGGATTCGAACCAACGTATCCAGATTATTCGCCACCGAGCTGATTATCATAGGCTTGATAAAAGGATTACTTTACCGCCATAACTCCGCGTTGAATACGACAGTCGGTCAACGCTCGATACATTCCACTCCGACGTGGAACGTGTTCATTTCGAAGCTAAGTGCGTTCATCATCTGTCGCTCCACCTTCAGCGTAGACAGTGACGTTGAATGGAGCCGTGGTTTCAGCGTTGAATACGGCCACCACACGACGATCAGAATGCCCATCACTCTCCATCACTCACCCATCACTCCACCACAAGTGTCGCCATCACTCCCCATCACCTCGCCACATATATCCCAAATATCGCCATCACTCCAGCACAGATCTCGGCATCACTTCCCATCACTTCACCACAAATATTGCCATCACTCTCCATCACTACACCACAGTCACCACCACTCTTTCCAGTCTCTCCACCACAAATATCGCCACCACATCCCTGCTCTCCACGATAGATGTCCTCATGATTCCATCATAATTATCCCTATCACGTCCCATCAGTTCACAACAAATATCCCCATTACTTCCCATTCCTCCACGATGATCCCCAGCACCAACTTGAATATCTGCATCGCTCTCCCCTGAATATGCACAATATACTACCTTAAACATCCCCATCATTTCGTCTTAGATATCTCCAATATTCCCCATTGACCCACCTTCGATATCGCCAATATTCCCCATCACCCCACCTTAGATATTGCCAATATTCCCCATCACTCCACCTTAAATATCTCCAATATTTCTCATCTCCCTGCCTTAGATATCGCTAGTATTCCCCATCACTCCACCATGTTATCGCCAGTATTCGCCATCACCCCACCACAAAAATGGCCAGTATTCGCCATAACCTCACCACAAATATCGCCAGTATTCGCCATCACCTCACCACAAAAATCGCCAGTATTCGCCATCACCTCACAACAAAAATCGCCAGTATTCGCCATCAACCCACCACGAATATCGCCAGTATTCGCCATCACCTCACCACAAAAATCGCCAGTATTCGCCATCACCTCCACAAAAATCGCCAGTATTCGCCACCACCTCACCACAAATATCGCCAGTATTCGCCATCACCTCAACACAAAAATCGCCAGTATTGCCACCATCCCAACACAAACATCGCCAGTATTGCCACCATCCCAACACAAACATCGCCAGTATTGCCCACAACACCTCGTTAAATATCCCCTCCCTCTGGCTCCTCCTCCTCCTCTTCATCATCATCATCATCATCATGAGACATCAGACGTTGACCATTGATCAACGCCGAATATCACATTTTCCTCTGACGGTAAAGATCATGTGGCGCTGAATGTCTCTCCACGCGGAGGTGAATATCCCCATCATATGACGCTGGACTTCCTCCTCATCAGCAGTTTGATATCCCTGTGTGTGTGTGTGTGTGTGTGTGTGTGTGTGTGTGTGTGTGTGTGTGTTCCTACACCTCCTGGGTCACATACGTGTCTCCTGAACCATACATCAGATCTCGCCAGTTGTCCACTGGCCACATTGTGGGCCGGGCGGCTGTCGCCTGTTATTTCCTGGCAGATGGTTATATCCACACCTCATCGACGCAGTGTGTATCCCTGGGCTCCAGCCTGTATGTGCCCTTTTCCACTTTAACCATTTCTTTTTTCTCTTATGTATCAAATCTCCTCCTCATTCGAGTCAAAATACTGCATTTCGTAAAATTAAGCGCTTAATTACATACTTAATATTAATTATAATTATATTGATATGCTAATTACTCGACTGATTACACGAATATTAAGGTTTTGACCACAGATTCTTATTCAGCAGACGTAAAAGCATCTATGCTGAAAATTTCAGGTAAATCTATGTTTTTAAAGAAATCAAGAAAAATCGAATTTTGCCTTGGATAATATCTTGCTCAGATTTTCAACTTCAAATTTTAAGGAAAATCTGGGAATATGTCGTATTCTATGTGGTGACTAAGGATATCGAGTCAAAATTCTGCATTTCGTAAAATTAAGCGCTTAATTACATACTTGATAATTAGAATTATATTGATATGCTAATTACTCGACTAATTACACGAATTTTAAGGTTTTGACCACAGATTCTTATTTAACAGATGTAAAAGCATCTATGCTGAAATTTTCAGGAAAATCTATGTTCTGAAAAAAATGAAGAAATATCCAATTTTTGCCTTGGATAATATTTAGCTCAGATTTTCAACTTCTTCAGATTTTAATGAAAATCTGGGAATATGTCGAATTCTGTATGGTGATTAAGAATATCGAGTCAAAATACTGCATTTCGTAAAATTAAGCGCTTAATAACATACTTAATATTAATTATCATTATATTCATATGGTAATTGCTCGACTAATTACACGAATTTCTAGGTTTTGACCACAGATTCTTATTCAGCAGACGTAAAAGCATCTATGCTGAAATTTTCTGGAAAATTTATTTTTTCAAAAAAAAAAAAAAAAAAAAAAAAAAATCCAACGCTATAGCCTCGGATAATATTCTGCTCAGATTTTCAACTTCTTCAGATTTTAGTGAAAATCTGGGAGTATGTCGTATTCTATATGGTGATTAAGTATATCGAGTCAAAATACTGCATTTCGTAAAATTAAGCGCTTAATTACATACTTAATATTAATTAGAATTATATTGATATGCTAATTACTCGACTAATTACACGAATTTTAAGGTTTTGACCACAGGTTCTTATTCAACAGATGTAAAAGCATCTATGCTAAAATTTTCTGGAAAATCTATGTTTTCAAAAAAATCAAGAAAAATCGAATTTTGCCTTGGATAATATTTTGTTCAGATTTTCAACTTCTTCAGATTTTAAGAAAAATCTGGGAATGTGTCGTATTTTATGTGGTGACTAAGGATATCGAGTAAAAATACTGCATTTCGTAAAATTAAGCGCTTAATTACATACTTAATATTGATTAGAATTATATTGATATGCTAATTACTCGACTAATTACACGAATTTTAAGGTTTTGACCACAGATTCTTATTCAGCAGACGTAAAAGCATCTATGCTGAAATTTTCAGGAAAATTTATTTTTTCAAAAAAATCAAGAAACATCCAAGGCCTTGGATAATATTTAGCTCAGATTTTCAACTTCTTCAGATTTTCATGAACCACAGATTCTTATTCAACAGATGAAAAAGCATCCATGCTGAAATTTTCAGGAAAATCTATGTTGTGAAAAAAATCAAAATCCAATTTTTGCCTTGGATAATATAATGCTCAGATTTTCAACATTTTCAGATTTTAATGAAAATATGGGAATATGTCATGTTCTATATGGTGATTAAGGATATCGAGTGAAAAGACTACATTTCGGAAAATTAAGCGCTTAATTACATACTTAATATTAATTATGATTATATCAATATGCTAATTACTCGACTAATAACACGAATTTTAAGGTTTTGTCCACAGATTCTTATTAAGCAGACGTGAAAATATCAATGCTGAAAATTTCAGGAAAATCAGATTTTGAACTTCATATTTTAATGAAAATTTGGGAATATGTCGTATTCTATATGGTGATTAAGGATATCAAGTCAAAATACTGCATTTCATAAAATTAAGCGCTTAATTATATACTTCCAACATTAATTATAATTATATTGATATGCTAATTCCTCGACTAATTACAAGAACTTTAAGGTTTTGACAACAGATTCTTATTCAGCACACGTAAAATCATCTATGCTGAAAATTTTAGGAAAATCTATTTTTTCAAAAAAATCAAGAAAAATCCTTGGATGATATTTTTCTCAGATTTTCAACTTCAGATTTTAATGAAAATCTGGGGATATGTCGTATTCTATATGGTGATTAAGGATATCGAGTCAAAATACTGCATTTTGTAAAATTAAGCGCTTAATTACATATTAATTATGATTATATTTATATGCTAATTACTCGACTAATTACACGAATTTTAAGGCCGTATTCTATATGGTGATTAAGGATATCGAGTCAAAATACTGCATTTTGTAAAATTAAGCGCTTAATTACATATTTATTATGATTATATTAATATGCAAATTACTCGACTAATTCCATGAATTTTAAGGTTTCGATCACAGATTCTTATTCAGCACACATAAAAACATGTATGCTGAAAATTTTAGGAAAATCTATTCGAAAAAATCAAGAAAAATCCAAGCCTTGGATAATATTTTGCTCAGATTTTCAACTTCTTCAGAATTTGATGAAAATCTGGGAATATGTGGAATTCTATATGGTGATTAAGGATATCGTGTCAAAAACCTGCATTTCGTAAAATTAAGCGCTTAATTACATACTTGATTATGATTATATTATATTATGATTATATTATATTATATGCTGAAAATTTTAGGAAAATCTATTTTTTCAAAAAAATCAAGAAAAATATTTTGCTCAGATTTTCAGCTTCTTCAGATATTAATGAAAATCTGGGAATATGTCGTATTCTATATGGTGATTAAGGATATAGAGTCAAAATACTGTATTTCGTAAAATTAAGCGCTTAATTATATACTTAACATTAATTATGATTATATTAATATGTTAATTACTCGACTAATTACACGAATTTTAAGGTTTTGATCACAGATTCTTATTCAGCACACATAAAAACATGTATGCTGAAAGCTTTAGGAAAATCTATTCAAAAAAATCAAGAAAAATCCAAGCCTTGGATAATATTTTGCTCAGATTTTCAACTTCTTCAGAATTTGATGAAAATCTGGGAATATGTGGAATTCTATTTGGTGATTAAGGATATCGTGTCAAAAGCCTGCATTTCGTAAAATTAAGCGCTGAATTACATACTTAATTATGATTATATTGATATGCTAATTACTCGACTCATTACACGAATTTTAAGGTTTTGACCACAGATTCTTATTCAGCACACCTAAAAACAGCTATGCTGAAAATTTTAGTAAAATCTATTTTTTCAAAAAAATCAAGAAAAATATTTTGCTCAGATATTCAACTTCTTCAGATATTAATGAAAATCTGGGAATATGTCGTTTTCTATATGGTGATTAAGGATATAGAGTCAAAATACTGTATTTCGTAAAATTAAGCGCTTGATTATATACTTAACATTAATTATGATTATATTAATATGTTAATTACTCGACTAATTACACGAATTTTAAGGTTTTGACCACAGATTCTTATTCAGCACACGTAAAAACATCTATGCTGAAAATTTTAGGAAAATCTATTTTTTCAAAAAAATCGATTTCAACTTCTTCAGAGTTTAATGAAAATCTGGGAATATGTCGTATTCTATATGGTGATTAAGGATATCGAGTCGAAATACTGCATTTTGTAAAATTAAGCGCTGAATTACATATTAATATTTATAATTATATTAATATGCTAATTACTCGAACAGTTATACGAATTTTAAGGTTTTGACCACAGATTCTTATTCAGCACACGTAAAAACAGGCCTTGGATAATATTTTGCTCAGATTTTCAACTTCTTCAGATTTTAATGAAAATCTGGGAATATGTCGTATTCTATATGGTGGTTAAGGATATCGAGTCCAAATACTGCATTTTATAAAATTAAGCGTTTAATTACATACTTAATATTAATTATAATTATATTAATATGCTAATTACTCGAATAATTATACGAATTTTAAGGTTTTGACCACAGATTCTTATTCAGCACACTTAAAACATCTGTACTGAAAATTTTAGGAAAATATTTTTTTCAAAAAAATCAAGAAAAATCCGTATAGCCTTGGATAAGATTTTGCTCAGATTTTAATGAAATTATCGGAATATGTGAAATTTTAATTGGTGATTAAGGTTATCGTGTCAAAACAGTGCATTTCGTAAAATTATGCGCTTAATTACATACTTAATAATAATTATGATATTTTTATGCTAATTACTCTACTAATTACACGAATTTTAAGGTTTTGACCACAGATTCTTATTCAGCACACTTAAAAATATATATGTTGAAATTTTTAGGAAAATCTATTTTTGAAAAAAATCGAGAAAAATCCAAGGCCTTGGAAAATATTTTGCTCAGATTCTGAAGTTCAGATTTTAATGAAAATCTGGGAATATGTGGAATTCTATATGGTGATTAAGGATATAGAGTCAAAATGCTGCATTTCCTAAAATTAAGCGCTTAATTACATACTGAACATTAATCACGATTATATTAATATGCTAATTATTCGACTAATTACACGAATTTTAAGGTTTTGACCACAGATTCTTATTCAGCGCACTTAAAAACATCAATGCTGAAAATTTTTAGGAAAATGTATTTTTCAAAAAATCAAGAAAAATCCTTAATCCTTGGATAATATTTTGCTCAGATTTTCAACTTCTTCAGATTTTAATGAAAATCTGGGAATATGTCTTTTTCTATATGGTGATTAAGGATATCGAGTCAGAATACTTCATTTTGTAAAATTAAGCGCTTAGTTACTTAATTATAATTTCTTAATATGCTAATTACTCGAATAATTATATGAATTTTAAGGTTTTGACCACAGATTCTTATTCAGCACACGTAAAAACATCAATGCTGAAAATTTTAGGAAAATCTAGTTTTTTTTTTTTTTTAAATGAAAAAATCCAAGGATAATATTTTGCTCAGATTTTCAACTTCTTCAGAGTTTAATGAAAATCTGGGAATATGTTGTAATGTATGTGGTGATTAAAGATATCGAGTCAAGATACTGCATTTCCTAAAATTAAGCGCTTAATTACGTACTGAACATTAATCACGATTATATTAATATCCTAATTTTTCGACTGATTACACGAATTTTAAGGTTTTGACCAGATTCTTATTCAGCACACGTAAAAACATCTATGCTGAAAATTTTAGGAAAATCTATTTTTTCAAAAAAATCAAGAAATATCCTGGATAATATTTTGCTCAGATTTTGAACTTCTTCAGATTTTAATGAAAATCTGGGAATGTGTGGAATTCTATATGGTGATTAAGGATATCGCGACAAAAATCTGCACTTCATAAAATTGAGCGCTTAATTATGGTCTTAATATTAATTATGATTATATTAATATGCTAATTACTCGAATAATTACACGAATTTTAAGGTTTTGACCACAGATTCTTATTCAGCACACGTAAAAATATCTATGTTGAAAATTTTTAGGAAAATCTATTTTTTCCAAAAAATCAAGAAAAATCCAAGGCCTTGGATAACATTTTGCTCAGATTTTCAACTTCTTCAGAATTTAATGAAAATCTGGGAATATGTGGAATTCTATATGGTGATTAAGGATATCGTGTCTAAAGATTGTATTTCGTAAAAATATGCGCTTAATTACATACTTAATATTAATTATGATTATATTAATATGCTAATTACTTGACTAATTACACGAACTTTAAGGTTTTGACCACAGATTCTTATTCAGCACACGTAGAAATATCTATGTTGACAATTTTAAAAAATCTATGCTACAAATTTTAGGAAAATCAATTTTTTCAAAAAAATCAAGAAAAATCCAAGGCTATATTATATAGCCTTGGATAATATTTTGCTCAGATTTTCAACTTCTTCAGATTTTAATGAAAATCCGGAAATATGTCGTATTCAATATGGTGATTAAGGATATAGAGTCAAAATACTGCATTTCGTAAAATTAAGCGCGTAATTACATACCTAACATTAATTATGATTATATTATGTTAATTACTCGACTAATTACTAATGCGGTGATTAAGGATATCAAGTCAAAATACTGCATTTCATAAAATCAAGCGCTTAATTACATACTTAATATTAATTATGATAATATTAATGTTAATTAATCGACTAATTACTCGAATTTTCAGGTTTTGACCACAGACTCTTACTCAGCACACGTAAAAACATCTATGCTGAAAATTTTAGGAAGATCTATATTTTCAAAAAAATCAAGAAAAATCCAAGGCCTTGGATAATATTTTGCTCAGATTTTCAACTTCTTCAGATTTAATGAAAATTAGGGAATATGTCGTATTCTATATGGTGATTAAAAATATCGAGTCAAAATAATGTATTTCATAAAATTAAGCGCTTAATTACATACCTAACATTAATTATGATTATATTAAAATGTTACTTACTCGACTAATTACACGAATTTTAAGGTTTTGACCACAGATTCTTATTCAGCACACATAAAAAAATATATGGTACAAATTTTAGGACAATATTTTTTCAAAAAAAAAAAAAATCAAGAAAAATCCAAGCCTTGGATAATATTTACACAGATTTTCAATTTCTTCAGATTTTACTAAAAATCTGGGAATATGTGGAATTCTATATGGTGATTAAGGATATCGTGTCAAAAGACTGCATTTCGTAAAATTAAGCGCTTAATTACATAATATTAATTATTATATTAATATGCTAATTACTCGACTAATTACACGAATTTTAAGGTGTTGACCACAGATTCTTATTCAGCACACGTAAAGATATCTATATTGAAAATTTTAGGAAAATCTATTTTGTCAAAAGAATCGAAAAAATGGATATTTTGCTCAGATTTTCAACTTCTTCAGAGTTGAATGAAAATCTGGGAATATGTATTCTACATGGTGATTAAGGATATCGAGTCCAAATACTGTATTTTGTAAAATTAAGTGCTTAATTACATACTTAATATTAATTATAATTATATTAATATGCTAATTACTCGAATCATTATATGAATTTTAAGGTTTTGACCACATATTCTTATTCATCACACGTAAAAACATCTATGCTGAAAATTTTAGGAAAATTTATTTTTCAAAAATCAAGAAAAATCCAAAGCTATATATAGCCTTGGATAATATTTTGCTCAGATTTTCAACTTCTTCAGATTTTAATGAAAATGTGGGAGTATGTGGAATTCTATATGGTGATTAAGGATATCGTGTCAAAAAACTGCATTTCGTAAAATTAAGCGCCTAATTATAGTATTAATATTAATTATGATTATATTAATATGCTAGTTACTCGACTAATTACACGAATTTTAAGGTTTTGACCACAGATTCTTATTCAGCACACGTAAAAATATCTGTGTTGGAATATTTTAGGAAAATCTATTTTTCAAAAAATCAAAAAAAATCCAGGGCTATATGGTGATTAAGGATATCGAGTCTAAATACTGCATTTTGTAAAATTAAGCGCTTAATTACATACTTAATATTAGTTATGATTATATTAATATGCTAATTATTCGATTACACGAATTTTAATGTTTTGACCACAGATTCTTATTCAGCACACGTAAAAACATCTAAGCTGAAAATTTTAGGAAAATATTTTTTCAAAAAAATCAAGATTTTTTTTTTCATAAATCGATTTTCTTGAGAATTTCAACATAGATGCTTTTCGGTATGCTGAGTACGAGTCTGTGATAAAAACCCAAAAATTCGTGTAATTAGCCGAGTAATTATCATACTAATTTTATTATAATTAATCTTGGGAGTAATTAAAGGCATTAATAATGCGAAATGCTGTCATTTGACTAGAAATCCTTAATGAGGATGTAAAATAACATCTATAACCAGATTTTCATTAAGATCTGAAGAAGTTGAAAATCTGAGCAAAATATTTGGTAAGGCTTGGATTTTTCTTGATTTTTTTCAAAAATTGATTTTCTTGAGAATTTGAGGATAGATGCTTTTAGGTATGCTCAATACGAATCTGAGGTCAAAACCCAAAAACACGTGTATTTAGTCGAGTAATTAGCATAGTAATTTTATTATCATTAATCTTGGGAGTAATTAAAGGTATTAATACGAAATACTGTCATTTGACTAGAAATCCTTAATCAGCATGTAAAATAACATCTATAACCATTTTTTCATTAAAATCTGAAATTGATAATCTGAGCAAAATATTTGGTAAGGCCTTGGATTTTTCTTGATTTTTTTCAAAAAATAGATTTTCTTGAGAATTTCAGGAGAGATGCTTTTAGGTATGCTGAATACGAATCTGTGGTCAAAACCCAAAAATTCGTGTAATTAGTCAAGTAATTATACTAATTTTATTATAATTAATCTTGGGAGTAATTATAGGCATTGATAATGCGAAATGCTGTCAATTGACTAGACATCCTTATTCAGCATGTAAAATAACATATATAACCAGATTTTCATTAAAATCTGAAGAAGTTGAAAATCTGAGCAAAATATTTGATGATGCTATAGCCTAGAATTTTTCTTGATTTTTTTAAAAAAATGGATGTTCTTGAGAATTTCAGGACAGATACGTTTAGGTATGCTGAATACGAATCTGTGATCAAAATCCAAAAATTCGTGTAATGAGCCGAGTAATTAGCATACTAATTTTATTATAATTAATCTTGGGAGTAATTAAAGGCATTAATAATGCGAAATGCTGTCATTTGACTAGGAATCCTTAATAAACATGTAAAATAACATCTATAACCAGATTTTCATTAAAATCTGAAGAAGTTGAAAATCTGACCAAAATATTTGGATTTTTCTTGATTTTTTAAAAAATTGATTTTCATTAGAATTTCAGGATAGATGGTTTTAGGTATGCTCAATACGAATCTGGGGTCACAACCAAAAAATTCGTGTAATTAGTCGAGTAACTAACATACTAATTTTATAATAATTAATCTTGGGAGTAATTATAGGCATTAATAATACGAAATGCTGTCATTTGACTAGAAATCCTTAATCAACATGTAAAATAACATCTATAACCAGATTTTAATTAAAATCTGAAGAAGTTGAAAATCTGAGCAAAATATTTTCTTGATTTTTATCAAAAATCGATTTTCTTGAGAATTTCAGGATAGATGCTTTTAGGTATGCTTAATACAAATCTGAGGTCAAAACCAAAAAAATAGTGTAATTAGCCTATTAATTAACATACTAATTTTATTATTATTAATCCAATGAGTAATTAAAGGCATTAATAATGCGAAATGCTGTCATTTGACTGGAAATCCTTAATCAGCATGTAAAATAACATCTATAACCAGATTTTCATTAAAATCTGAAGAAGTTGAAAATATGAGCAAAATATATGGTATGCATTTTTCTTGATTTTTTTCAAAAATCGATTTCGGTGAGAATATCAGGATAGATGCTTTTAAGTATGCTTAATACGAATCTGAGGTCACAACCAAAAAAATCGTGTAATTAGCCAAGTTACTAGCATACTAACTTTATTATAATTAATCTTGGGAGTAATTAAAGACATTAATAATGCGAAATGCTGTCATTTGACTAGAAATCCTTAATCAGCATGTAAAATAACTTCGATAACCAGATTTTCATTAAAATCTGAAGAAGTTGAAAATCTGAGCAAAATATTTTTCTTGATTTTTATCAAAAATCGATTTTCTTGAGAATTTCAGGATAGATGCTTTTAGGTATGCTTAATACGAATCTGAGGTCAAAACCAAAAAAATCGTGTAATTAGCCTAGTAATTAACATACTAATTTTATAATTAATCCAATGTGTAATTAAAGGCATTAATAATGCGAAATGCTGTCATTTGACTAGAAATCCTTAATCAGCATGTAGAATAACATCTATAACCAGATTTCCATTAAAATCTGAAGAATTTGAAAATCTGAGCAAAATATTTGGGTTTTATTTGAATTTTCAAAAATCGATTTTGGTGAGAATATCAGGATAGATGGTTTTAGGTATGCTCAATAGGAATCTGAGGTCAAAACCAAAAAATTCGTATAATTAGTCGAGGAATTAGAATACTAATTTTATTATAATTAATCTTAGGAGTAATTAAAGGCATTGATAATGGGAAATACTGTCATTTGACTAGAAATCCTTAATCAGCATGTAAAATAACATCTATAACCAGATTTTCATTAAAATCTGAAGTTGAAAATCTGAGCAAAATATTTGGTAAGGATATAGCCTTGGATTTTTCTTTATTTTTTCAAAAATTGATTTTCTTGAGAATATCAGGATAGATGGTTTTAGGTATGCTTAATACGAATCTCAGGTGACAACCAAAAAATTCGTGTAACTAGTCGAGTAATTAGCATACTAATTTCATTATCATTAATCTTGAGAGTAATTAAATGCATTAATAATGCGAAATGCTGCCATTTGACTAGAAATCCTTAATCAGCATGTAAAATAACATCTATAACCAGATTTTCATAGAAATCTGAAGAAGTTGAAAATCTGAGCAAAATATTTGATAAGGATTTTTCTTGATTTTTTTTTCAAAAATCGATTTTGGTGAGAATTTCAACATAGATGCTTTTCGGTATGCTGAATAGGAATCTGTGGTCAAAACCCAAAAATGCGTGTAATTAGTCGAGTAATTAGCATACTAATTTTATTATAATTAATCCTGGGAGTAATTATAGGCATTAATAATGCGAAATGCTGTCATTTGACTAGAAATCCTTACTCAGCATGTAAAATAACATCTATAACCAGATTTTCATTAAAATCTGAAGAAGTTGAAAATCTGAGCAAAATATTTGGTAAGGCTATAGCCTAGGATTTTTCTTGATTTTTTTCAAAAATCGATTTTCTTGAATATTTCAGGATAGATGCTTTTAGGTATGCTTAATACGAATCTGAGGTCAAAACTAAAAAAATCGTGTAAGTAGCCGAGTAATTAGCATACTAATTTTATTATCATTAATCTTGAGAGTAATTAAAGGCATTAATAATGCTAAATGCTGCCATTTGACTAGAAATCCTTAATCAGCATGTAAAATAACATCTATAACCAGATTTTCGTAAAAATCTGAAGTTGAAAATCTGAGCAAAATATTTGATAAGGATTTTTCTTAATTTTTTTTCAAAAATCGATTTTGGTGATAATTTCAACATAGATGCTTTTCGGTATGCTGAATAGGAATCTGTGGTCAAAACCCCAAAAATGCGTGTAATTAGTCGAGTAATTAGCATACTAATTTTATTATAATTAATCCTGGGAGTAATTATAGGTATTAATAATGCGAAATGCTGTCATTTGGCTAGAAATCCTTACTCAGCGTGTATAATAACATCTATAACCAGATGTTCATCAAAATCTGAAGAAGTTGAAAATCTGATCAAAATATTTGGTAAGGGTATCGCCTTGGATTTTTCTTGATTTTTTTCAAAATTCGATGTTCTTGAGGATTTCAACAACCATGCTTTTCGGTATGCTGTGTACGAATCTGTGATCAAAACCCAAAAATTCGTGTAATTAGCCGATTAATTAGTATTCTAATTTTATTATAATTAATCTTGGGAGTAATTAAAGGCATTAATAATGCGAAATGCTGTCATTTGACTAGAAATCCTTAATCAGCATCTAAAATAACAACTATACCCAGATTTTCATTAAAATCTGAAGAACTTGAAAATCTGATGAAAATATTTGGTAAGGCTATAGCCTTGCATTTTTCTTGATTTTTTTCAAAAATCGATTTTGGTGAGAATATCAGGATAGATGCTTTTACGTATGCTTAATACGAATCTTAGGTCACAACCAAAAAAATCGTGTAATTAGCCAAGTTACTAGCATACTAACTTTATTATAATTAATCTTGGGAGTAATTAAAGACATTAATAATGCGAAATGCTGTCATTTGACTAGAAATCCTTAATCAGCATGTAAAATAACTTCGATAACCAGATTTTCATTAAAATCTGAAGAAGTTGAAAATCTGAGCAAAATATTTTTCTTGATTTTTTTCAAAATTCGATTTTCTTGAGAATTTCAGGATAGATGGTTTTAGGTATGCTTAATACTAATCTGAGGTTGATTATGATTATATTATGATTGATTATGATTATATTAATATGTTAATTACTCGACTAATTACACGAATTTTATGGTTTTGACCACAGATTCTTATTCAGGACACGCAAAAACATCTATGCTAGAAATTTTAGGAAAATCTATTTTTTCAAAAAAAATCGAGAAAAATTCAATATTTTTCTCAGATTTTCAACTTCTTCAGATTTTAATGAAAATCTGGGAATATGTCGTATTCCATATGGTGATTAAGGATATAGAGTCAAAATACTGCATTTCCTAAAATTAAGCGCTTAATTACATACTGAACCTTAATCACGATATATTAATATGCTAATTTTTCGACTAATTAAACGAATTTTAAGGTTTTGACCACAGCTTCTTTTTCAGCACACGTAAAAACATCTATACTGAAAATTTTAGGCAAATCTATTTTTTCCAAAAATTCAGGATATTTTGTTCAGATTTTCAACTTCTTCAGATTTTAATGAAAATTAGGGAATATGTCGTATTCTATATGATGATCAAGGATATCGAGTCAAAATACTGTATTTCCTAAAATTAAGCGCTTCATTACATACTGAACATTAATCACGATTATATTAATATGCTAATTGTTCGACTAATTACACGAATTTTAAGGTTTTGACCACAGATTCCTATTCAGCACACGTAAAAACAACTATGCTGAAGATTTTAGGAAAATCTATTGTTTCAAAAAAATCAGGAAATATTTTGTTCAGATTTTCAACTTCTTCAGATTTTAATGAAAATCTGGGAGTATGTGGAATTCTATATGGTGATTAAGGATATCGAGTCAAAATACTGCATTTCGTAAAATTAATTGCTTAATTACATACTTGATATTAATTATGATTATATTAATATGCTAATTACTCGACTAATTACACTAATTTTAAGGTTTTGACCACAGATTCTTATTCAGTACACGCAAAAACATCTGTGCTAGAAATGTTAGGAAAATCAATTTTTTCAAAAAATCTAGAAAAATGCCTTGGATAAGATTTTGCTCAGATTTTCAACTTCTTCAGATTTTAATGAAAATCTGGGAATATGTGGAATTCTATATGGTGATTAAGGATATCGTGTCAAAAGACTGCATTTCGTAGAATTAAGCGCTTAATTACATACTTAATATTAATCATGATTTTATTAATATGCTAATTACTCGACTAATCACACGAATTTTAAGGTTTTGACCACAGATTTCTATTTAGCACATGTAAAATATGTATGTTGAAAATTTTAGGAAAATCTATTTTTTCAAAAAAATCAAGAGAAATCGAATATTTTGCTCAGATTTTCAACTTCTTCAGATTTTAATGAAAATTAGGGTATATATCGTATTCTATCGAGTCAAAATACTACATTTCGTAAAACTAAGCGCTTAATTACATACTTAATATTAATTATAATAATGGCCTCTCACATCCAGTATCTGCATAGCACCCGTCATGACCGCACCTCTTGCCCATCCTGCTGCTTCGTCAAAGACTTCTACAAGACGAAAGCAACAGGAACCCTCCCTCTCTTGCTTCATCCTGTGAACAGAGTTGTCGTATTCATTGCTTACATATCATGTCATTCCCAACCATCATCTTTTCAGCTAAAATTCAATTTTCGTTTTTTTTCATTAACATCATTTTTGTGTTGAATGTTAAATAACCTAAAGAGAAAGCATTCTTAGAATCGACACTTTTTTTGACCCAGTTCGAGGAATAAAGTAGAGTAATGATGGTACTTCTTCTGTACTTCCTCCTTCTGCTCTTCCTCCCACCCCTGCCAGATCATCACCCCCTACATGAGCTACGTCGCCGTCCCCACGAGGGGGACAGGTAACACATTTGGAAGGTGTGTATACCCACTCCCTCCTGATCCCCTCCACTGGCAGTGTAAAGATCATTTCCCTGGTTGGTGACCCCAGCCTACACTGACGTTCACGAACACGATCGCGAACATCCCTCGGTAGCCTGTCCATGTTCTGCCTCAGCTCCCCTGTTCAGTGTTCCGTTGAAACTCCGTTAAGTAGCCCACAGGTGTTTGAGCCAGGTCGGTCTACCTGTTGGACACCTGCTCGTTACCAAGACACGGTACAGATTCCCTACACGCGACGGTCTTCCTCCCTCTCATCTTAGATCACCCTTTCTCCCCTTATAGGGAGGTCTTCTACCCCAAGTTCCTTCTGTCAGATTTTTTTCATGTTACTCCCATCATAGGGACTTTTCCCTACCCCACGTTCCTCTCGTCATAGAGCATTTTTTTTTCCCCTGGTTCCTCCCATCAGAGAGCCGTTTTTCCCCACGTTCCTCCCATCAGAGAGCCGTTTTTCCCCACGTTCCTCCCGTCAGAGAGCCGTTTTTCCCCCACGTTCCTCCCGTTATTGCCTTATTCTGCACCCGTTCCTACCATCAGAGGGCCTTATTTCTTCCTCGTTCCTCCCGTCAGTGGTGTTCTTATCTCCCGTTCCTCCCGCCCCCACGTTCAGTGGTCAGTGTCGGTGGTCTTCCCCCACTGCATCTACCAAGCAACGCTGCCAACAGCATATAAACATGTCAGGTATAGATTACGAGCAAGATTTCTTGCATCATGCGGAGCCCCGGCATGGGCCAGTCTGCAGGGTGATACTCAAGTTACAGCAGCCACTCTTCTGTGCATTTTTTTTTTATTCTGAGTTATAACAAGAACAAGACAAAATAAAATAAAACATAAATAGATAGATAAAAAAAAACTCCAGACCTGGTCTCACTAACGAGTTTGGTGAATCAGGGTCTTGAAAAGGTTATCAGAAAGCAAGTGAATGACTTGCCACGGAGGAGAGATATTCTAAGTGAGACAGAGCAGGGGATTAAGGGAAAGGAGGTCTTCAGGTTCTACTAGAGGGAACTCCGT
The DNA here is from genome assembly GCF_036320965.1 of Panulirus ornatus. Classification (NCBI taxonomy): domain Eukaryota; kingdom Metazoa; phylum Arthropoda; class Malacostraca; order Decapoda; family Palinuridae; genus Panulirus; species Panulirus ornatus. Next base: position 61,812,687 of record NC_092227.1, on the reverse strand, counting down.
CCTGGACAAAAGCGAAGGCTTGGTGGACTGTATGCGTCTGTAGTGCCAGATAGCATTTGACACTGTGCCGCATGGAAGGCTGATAATGAAGCTGGATCATCAAACTGGCGTAAAGGGGAAACTCCTACGATGTATAGAAGATTATCACAGTAAGAGTCTTTGAATCTAACCAACTTGGAAGAGAGAAGGTTGAGGGGTGATCTGATCACAACCTATAAGGTTTTAAGACAGGTCGATGACGTGGACAGTGAACAGTTCTTCGAAAGATGTGGGGGATAGAACAGCTAGAGAACATAATATGAAATTACGCAAAAAAAATTACTAGAATATGAGGTAAACAAACATTTTGATAATATAAGAGTGGTGGATGAGTGGAACAGAATGACTGAGGTCATGCAGACAGTTTTACACAAATTGAAGTTGAATGATAGGAGAGAGTCCTCAAGAGATGGGGTCCTACGAGTGTAAAACTCGCTCCCCGTACAGGACGAACAGGTCACTACGGAAACGTAATTTCACACAGACACACAGACACACACACACACACACACACACTCTCTCTCTCTCTCTCTCTCTCTCTCTCTCTCTCTCTCTCTCTCTCTCTCTCTCTCTCTCTCTCTCTCTCTCTCTCTCTCTCTCTCTCTCTCATGCACATGCGACCGTCTGTTTCCATGTGTACACATCTCACCTTCTCATTCGTGTGTGGTGCTCCGCACGACCCCTCGCCGCAGCCTTCCCACCCAACAGGCGCTGCAGGGTATCACACACACTCACACGCACGCCCTCTTCAGTTCCCCCCATTAAGACGGCCACAGGAACGAGTGATATTATTGTCAGGCTCAGATCCTAATGAGTCAGGTCGGTATCAGTGTAACGCAGTGTCAGGATCAGGTGGAGGTCTAGCGCTGGCAGTATCAGTTTCGGGTTGCGTCAGGGTGCTGTTTGGGTAGTGGTAAGTGGCACTGGGAGTGGGTAATGGTACTGAGGAGTGGTAAGGGGCACTTGGAAATACTGAGTAGTCATGGGGAATGGTAAGTGGCACTGGGGAAGGGTAAGTGGCACTAGGGAATGGTAAGTGGTACTGGGTAATGGTAGATGGCACTGAGGAATGGGTTGTGTCAGGGTGCTGTTTGGGTAGTGGTAAGTGGTAAGTGGCACTGGGAGTGGGTAATGGTACTAAAGAATGGTAAGTGGCACTGGGAAATAATGAGTAGTCCTAGGGAATGGTAAGTGGCACTGGGGAAGGGTAAGTGGCACAAGGGAATGGTAAGTGGTAATGGGGGAAGTGGTTAGTGGGACTCGGTGTCATATGATATCAGACACACAGGAGGAACTGGTACTGACTGGGGCGGTTGCCAACTGATTAGGTTGAATGATGGTTTTCAGATAATTGGGATGATTCTCAGCTGACTGTGGTGGTTGTCGACTGATGAAGGAGATTTACGGCTGATTAGGTTGGGTGTTGGCCTTTTTTTATGCTGAAGGCTCTCCAGTCACGGACGAAAGTCCACATCAAGGCCAGGCCTTCATTGAAATATAGACAGAATTATGAAACGGAAAAAAGAAAAGACGAGGGAAAGTATTTACGAGTTTTCGGAGGTGAAAATCTTGTCTTTTGAAAAATGCCAGGATATAGGTATTGGGAAAGACATGAGGAGGTAGAGAGTTCCAAAGCTTCGACGTGTAAGGAAAGAAGTAGATGTCAAATCGGTCCACCCTTGAGTTGCCGATGATCACACAGTAATCGTAAGACGCAGCAGCTTGCTGAGTATTGTGTGGTCTAGCAGTTAGTGGTGGGGGCACACAGGCAGCCAGCTCTCGGGAGCAAAAACAAAACTGATACCTATATAAGAGGGAAAGTGAACCAACATTGTGGCGTAGGGCAAGGGGATCAAGTTTGGAAGTTAGCCTGGGACAGTTGATGATGAGGACCGACTCTGTCAAGTAAGGATACAGAGCTAGAACCACCCCAGATGTGCGAGCAGTCCTCCATACAAGGACGAATCAAGCCTTTGTATAAACGGAACAACTGTTCAGAAGAGAAGTTTCTACATCTGAACAGGACACCCAGTTTCATAGAGGCAGACTTAGCTATCCCCGTGATGTGGGGTTTTCAAGATAGAGTGGATGTTACAGGAATACCGAGTATGTTCACTGAGTCAAGAGGTGGAATTATACAGCCGTCAAAGGAGAGACGAGAGTTGTGAGGATATTCTGAGCAACATATCCCTGTTCGTCTTCCTCGATCACCTCTGAACTGCGAAAAAAGTTGTGAGACTAAACTGGTCTGTTCATAGTCGTCTTGCTAATAGAGTAAATTAATGGATGACTCCCTTACTACGATATTCAATGAAGAATCGACGACACATTGGACATTGTGGATCACTTCAGACCCGCTTACCACATAACACTCATAACCTGCCTATTTCTCGCTCCCACCAGTCTGTTGATAGGTGGATGATGAGAGACACTGTTACATTTTCTAATTCCAGAATCCCTACATACTTCGAACTGTATTACTGATCTGCGATCTCATGTGTGAAGAAAATATTTTAGGGGTAGTATGTCAGCAGGTATTGGTACTTTTAAAAAGCCATTGTCACGTGTACGCTGATATATGAGGATCAGGCGCCATCCTGCAGAACATACACGCAAGGTATCTGACATCATCATCATCATCTTCATCATTATCATCATCATCATTATCATTATCATCATCATCATTATCATCATCATCATTATCATCATCATCATTATCATCATCTTCATTATAATCATCATCATCATCATCATCATCATCATCATCATCATCATCATCATCATCATCATCACACAGTAATTCCACTGAGAGTATCTAGCGAATCCTTTTGCTGTAGCACATTGGGCACGTTGTAGGTCAACATTGTCGTGTGTGCTGAAGTATTTACCTTTGGAACACCACACGACAGACAATTATCAACATATTCCCTTATGTCTTTATGACCACTCCTGGCCAGAGGTACGTCAGCCTAGGTTGCTTGATCGCCATATCTTTACCTGTCTATTCTAACTTCTAGAATATCATCTTAGGTTCCCCAAAATGCTGAGGAACTGTTTCAGACAGAACTTTAATGTCATACGGGTACGCCACAGGTGTGTGTCTGCTGCCTTGAAGACAGTATTCATCAACGAGTAAAAGTCATCAGGGAGTTTCTTCAACCGAGGGACAACTGTGGACACTGAAGATTGACTTTGTCTTGAAGGAAATACTGTTACGTTCTACCTTCCGCCGTGCTCACCAGCCAGAACCTCTTGTGTTAGGTGTGCGGTGGTCAGGATTTTGTGGTTCATGTCTGTAAGCAGCAGTTTGCTTGGAGCCGTTCCTACGTTTCGGCAGTTTACAGTTCGTTCCTGGATGGAATGAGCCATCAGCTCACACGAGACGTTCGGCAGCTGTGTGGCTGTGTGCTTCCATGGAGGTCAAACTGGGTTCAGTGATATCATCATATGTGACCTGTCTTATACATGTTTATCTGCAGTCTAGGGACCGGGGATGGTCGACAGACGATAAGCTGGTATACAAAATGACCATAATATCAGGTTCCAGAACAGGCTACGTAATCTCAGTATGTTCTGAGCTTTGGTTCAGTAGCGCCAGTGAACTTCTGAGAGGACTTGCATCAGTCAGTTGATGCTTGAACATTAGGTCATGTGTGTTGTACCTGGCAGCGATCATGCTTGCCTCCTGCGGCCACAGCAGACGCTCTGCTCTCCATATCAGGTGCAGGAGAACTTAAGGTCAGCTGTTAACTGATGCATCCTCCCACCTCGTGTAGTATGGGTTGTTTTCCTTAACACATATACCTCGCTGAACATGGCTTTCAAAGGTTTGCTCGTTTGCCTGCGTTTGATAGTCTTATAAACTTGGCTCTTTTAAAAGTGCACCATTTTGGTTGTTGTGGTAAATTGCCAGGGGCCATAATACACACACACACACACACACACACACACACACATACAAGACATAATTTGCCAGCCACTGTGACCACTTCCTTCGCTCCAAAACTCGAGGTCTCTGACTTACTAACACCTCCTAGCTTAATGGTTGTATCAAGCGTTGCGGACGGTCGCTAGATCGTGTTCCGGAGAGTAATGTAAACTCGCTGGCGGTGTACAATAGCGACAGTGAACGTATCTCCAGACCAGAGTGGTGTCATCTGCACCAGCGATCGCCCCAGAACGGATCGCGATTCCATTTACTGCACACGAGTCTAGGAGCCGCCAGGACGTAGTTGCACGTGCGGGGTCACCAGACAAGGACAGAGTCACAAGCCCGAGGATCATCCTTACGTAAAGGACCTCTCAGTATCCTGAAATCCTTTTCATACATCAGGCTCTAACATGGCAGCGTCTGGGGTAGTGGAGACTTAAGATCCTGCACGGGCGCTTCCCCCTACTCGCATTATCATTCTGGCGAGACAAGATACACGCTTCTCATTAGCTTATCATGCAGTAAACCTTAAGACTCTTCTTCCATGGATGTTGTGTAAGTACCTACTGTCTTTGTAAATCTTACTTCCTCTGCCTGTCTTAGTTAGGGGAAGGTGCTGTCGCGTTGCTCTTCATTACCCACACCACTTCTCTGCGGTCTACGTCCAAGAATGAGACTGTATCTTTGTATCTTAGTGTCTCAGATGCATTGCGATAAGGAATTATCATAGATTGGTCTATTCATGGTATGTTGTCAAAGTCTTGTTGATATGACAGTACCTCGTGTGCTTAATGGTGTTCGTGTACCATCCTTTGCACTTCACACCCCCTCCAGCTTGTGTATGATAACCTAATCAACAGAGAATCCTAGCCTTCGAAGGGCGTCATCCTTCACCATAGTCTCCACGTTAACAGTATCATAGAAAATGGAGACGACATCTCCTTCGGAATACCATCCATCTGAGAGGGTGTCATGACCCGAGACAGCTGCATTGACCCATCTCTCACTCCAGGAGTCATCGTCAATCAGATCTCTGGAAATACTCAAATCCTGGGTCGAAACTCGAAAGGAATTCCTCACTGGGGATGCCACTGTTGCCGACCATAGAGCAGAGGTTAGGTTTGGGCGCCTCCTGCCTTCCCCCCGACTGCCAACTGTAGCAGTGCCTTCCATCCCCCAGTGACTGCCACTCAATCCTAGAGGATCCTTCTGTATGATCATCCCACAGTCAGCACTCCCTGCGAGGCACGTCCTGTGTCATCATGGACGAGGCAGAGAGGATCATTTGGACACTCGGCGGTGACCTCCTCTGTCCACTGACATTCATAACAGACAGTCCTGTACGTCTGTCCCTGCGTCCAATGCCTCATGGCCTGTTGACCGTCCGTGCAGGACAGAGAGCACTCCTACCGTCCCTTCAGGATCCAATGGTCCTACTCTTCAGCGCTGTTAGCTTTATAACTACTGAGTCTTCATCCTGAGATACGGAAGAGAAGAAGCTGTGTGAAGACCTTTTCGGCTTACTTCTCTCTTTGCCTAAGGAAAGAATTTAGATATACATACATAAGCATTTCGGCGAGAGTGTGGGTGAAGGGCACATATGTAGTGGTAGGTGGAGGGAGGCTAGTATAGAGCGTCCGGTGGGTACAATACATGGACATAGATGGGTGACAGGTGGGCCCGAGTGGGGCCCAAGGACCCGATGGGATCCCTCTCCCGTTAGTGGTTCAGGGAGATCCAGGACACATCAGCACATGATAACATAGTGACAGGAGAGTGAGTGATTCCGAGAGACTCTACAAGTAACAGCATATGTGTCATACAAAAATGTTTAGAATGAAGAGAGTAACGATGTGTTGTGATCTCCTCGAGTCGTGGGTGAGTAGCGCAGCAGTGCGCGCCTTCCGGTCGGCAAGCTGCGGACAAGATCACTCACAGGAACCAGTGTTAAGGTTTAATTGTCATGCGATCTCTGCCGTTCGTCCAGTCTCTCCCTTCCCCCCCGGCGCTCACACAAGATTTACGAAGCGATGCATCAGGACGCTGGGACAACCCACCTACATACTGTCGGGATGTTTCCCCGGGCGCCAGCTTAAGCATTGCAGTTTTATGTGCTAGTAAAACCTGGTCATCGTCTTTTATGTCCTCGTAGAACTTGACCATAAATTGCTTGAAAGTTTCCCGTTCCTTTGTCTCTTCGTAAACCCTCCCCTCTCCCCCCTTTTCCCCCTTCCTCCCCATTTCTCAGGTGTTGCAACTTGCACCGCTTTATCCCATGTCCACTTTACTCTGTCCTGGGCTTCTCTATGAGTCCATGATTATTTTCTTTGATGGATTGGGCGAAACATTTTGATTCTATGTATAGGTCTGATTTTTTTTTTTGGGGGGGGGGGACATAGGAAAAACAGGTGTGTGTGTGTGTGTGTGTGTGTGTGTGTGTGTGTGTGTGTGTGTGCGGGGGAGGGGGACATAGGAAAAACAGGTGTGTGTGTGTGTGTGTGTGTGTGTGTGTGTGTGTGCGGGGGGGGGGGACATAGGAAAAACAGGTGTGTGTGTGTGTGTGTCTCCAAATCCTAATCGAACTTAGGAATGTCTCCAAATCCTAATCGAACTTAGGAATGTCTCCAAATCCTAATCGAACTTAGGAATGTCTCCAAATCTTAATCGAACTTCGGAATGTCTCCAAATCCTAATCGAACTTAGGAATGTCTCCAAATCCTAATCGAACTTAGGAATGTCTCCAAATCCTAATCGAACTTCGGAATGTCTCCAAATCCTAATCGAACTTAGGAATGTCTCCAAATCCTAATCGAACTTAAAAATGTCTCCAAATCTTAATCGAACTTAGGAATGTCTCCAAATCCTAATCGAACTTAAAAATGTCTCCAAATCCTAATCGAACTTAGGAATGTCTCCAAATCCTAATCGAACTTAAAAATGTCTCCAAATCTTAATCGAACTTAAGAATGTCTCCAAATCCTAATCGAACTTAAAAATGTCTCCAAATCCTAATCGAACTTAGGAATGTCTCCAAATCTTAATCGAACTTCGGAATGGTGATCTCTTATGTACATATGTCTGTCTTTACACTGGTCACCGTAGAGTCTGGTTATCAAGGGAAGTTTACGTGATGGAGCCTCGGTGGGGATAGGTGAAGTGGGATGGTAATTTGCTGCTAATGGTGTCTTGTGGTGACATCATTAGAGTCAGATGAATTGGAATTAAGAGTCTGGTTATTTTCCATCATTAGCAGAGACCTCACCAATGTCTGTATCTTCTGTAGACAAGATAATGTCATACAAGTCGTCTACTACTTCATTGATGGCCATTAAATCAGCCCAATAACCCTTAAATCAACCTCAAAACCTTTAAATCAGCAAGTAAGCCTTTAAATCAGCCTGATAACCTTAAAATCATCCTGACAACCTTAAAATCAGCCTGATAACCTTAAAATCATCCTGATGACCTTAAAATCAAACCTTAAGATCAACCTTTGACCTAAAATCATCCTGATAACCTTAAAATCAACCTGACAACCTTAAAATCATCCTGATAACCTTTAACTCAACCTGAAAACCTTAAAATCAGCCTGATGTGTGTACCCACTTCACGCGCCTCCCATCTGTTATTCCTCACTGTCGTATGTGGACCCCCATCACAGAGACATCCTGTATAGATGGCTATTATAACGAACACACAACTGTCGTACGTCAGATTACTCGAGGGCATATTATGCTATCGAATTACTCTCCCATTAAATGTCTCACGCAATACGGAACACTTAAACGTAAATATCAAACGGATCGTAACAGTCCCTTTCAGTGTATCAACAGTTTTATCACAGAAGGTGGATTGTCTCTCAGTCGAGTCAACAGTTACTATCTAGTTGAGGTAGCCAAGGGTCAACAGAGAAGCCCCTCGAAGAATCTAGTGCTTGTGTGTAGTCTCAAGAGGCACGGACGTGAATGACTCAAACGGCAAGCAAGACCTCAAGCACTGCTTGAAGTCTTGTGTCATGTGAGTGAAAGAAAGGGTAAAAGGTCGCCCATCTAATGTCTTGAGAACACCCAGGAAGAGAATGGAATGATCGTACGTCTATGTGATCACCTGCTTCAAAGAAAATGGTCACCATTGGAAAGTCGTGTAACTTATAGCTCAAGTCTTGAGTCTTGGCGCGCTCGCGCGCGCCCTCGCGGCTCTAGGCGGTGTTGCAGGAACGCTTGTTACCTCTCCTGTAGAGGGCAACCCGCGCACACGCACGGCAACAAAAATGGGATGATGCTCCTCTCTCTCTCTCTCTCTCTCTCTCTCTCTCTCTCTCTCTCTCTCTCTCTCTCTCTCTCTCTCTCTCTCTCTCTCTCTCCTACGCAAACAACGTGCCGCCCGTGGTGTCTGCCCGGCGGGCGTGGGAGCGAGTCCCTCGTCCGCCCATAGCCCATCAACGAGTGGAGTGAGGCGCTAACGTCCCGCCTCCTCCGTCAGGCAGCTCACACTGACGCAACATCCCCGTCGACCCTCGCACGTGCAGGTCACCAGCGTAGACAGACCGCGGGTCTCACGAGCTGCTGCTTGTCTCCTTGAGCGGCCGGGACGAGTAGGTGGAGTGGATGACAGCGAGGGGGAAGCCTGGTGAGGTGCCTGAGATCACGCAGAGGGCGTGGCTGGCTGGCGGAGGCTGCTTGCTGTCGGCTGGCGCCTCGTTGTGGCTGAAGGGGAGAGGCGTTGACCTCTTCGGCAAGTAGCAACAAAGGCGCAGTCAGAAAATGACTCGGGTCTCTCAAGTTATAACTCGGCGAGCCCGCGGCTTGTGTTACACTGGAGGACAAACAAACAGAAACACGCCACTGGGTCCTTTCAAGGCTGTTCGTGATAACAGACGAGATGATAGTCGCTGGATTAGAAAAGCAAGCGGGAGAAATATCTTTCAACTTTCCATGTAGCTAAGGAAAAGGGCAAGCAATGTCAGCTATTGATATACAGGTGAGGCACTACTTTGGTTCAGTGTGTTCGTAGACGTATCTATGGGTTCTGTTGTCAGCTTCTGTCTTGACTGGTCGATCATATCGCCAGAGATGTGAGGGATGTGTGTGTCAGTACCACGGGCGCCCGACGCTCAGTCTTGTGAGCGGTAGCGCAAGAGGATTGACAGAGGTCACAGACGGGTCTCTCCCAGACAACACTGGGGCAGAGTTTCATCACATGACCTACCTGCCTGCCTGGCTGGCTGGTTAGCCAGGTGATTGGCTGAGTGGGTTCCCTTCTGTGTGGCTGGTTTTGTGGTTGGCTATTCGGGTGTGTGTACATATACATGTAAACGTATGTACATACTCACATAGCATACACACAAAAACAGAATCACATATACATGACACACACACACACACACACACACACACACACACACACACACACACACACACACACACACACACACACAAACGTCCACGTACATGAACACGAATTCATACACGTACTATTACATTAACGTACATACACACAACAAAGAATCACACACACACACACACACACACACACACACACACACACACACACACACACACACACACACACACACACACACACACACACAAACGTCCACGTACATGAACACGAATTCATACACGCATACATACATTACCGTACATACACACAACAAAGAATCACACACACACACACACACACACACACACACACACACACACACACACACACACACTGGGTTACCTGAAAGTAAACTAAGAGCATCATGTCGATCACCCGACGTGAGTCAAGGCCAGGGTGAAGTGATTACGCAGGAGGCGGGAGGAGTGAGGCTGTCTCGCGTAGAGAGGTAAGCCAGGAGAGTGAGGACACGAAGGTGTTAGATGCTGTTAGTGGGATCAGAAGGGAAAGCTGGGGGATCGACTGGTGAGGGAGAGAGAGAGAGAGAGAGAGAGAGAGAGAGAGAGAGAGAGAGAGAGAGAGAGAGAGAGAGAGAGAGAGAGAGAGAGAGAATAAGAACTGGTTCATGAAATGAAAAAAGGAATGAAGTTGGTGAGAGGAACAACGCTGAAGTGGTGAAAAAAAAAGATAAATAAAGAGAAGACAGAAATACGAGGTGGTGATTACCGTAAGAGAATAACATGATGAATAAAAAGAAAGAAGGTGAGAGAAAGGACTGATGAATGCCGTCAAAACGCCAAAATTTGAGCGAGAAAGTAAGGAGAAAGTTGAGGTAAGTGGCGGCGGAGGGGGAAGAGTGGCACCTGAGTGCCAGAGATGTTGGAGGGTAATAGCGGAGAAAATTGAGTCCAATTGGTCTACAGAATCACAGGAGAGTGTAAAGATTGAGGCGAACTCGCTATTCAAAGGGGGAGGTTATTGGAGAGCTTATGGCGCTCTGTGTGCTGGCGATGTAGATGCGGAGGAGCGGCCGGGGGTGGGAGGGCAGTGTGCGTGTTGCCCTACGCGAGGGAAGAGTTCAGCAAGGCGGATCTAAGACACAAGAGAGAAAGGGAGGATAAGACGCCAATGGTAACATGAAGGGGGGAGAGAGAGAGAGAGAGAGAGAGAGAGAGAGAGAGAGAGAGAGAGAGAGAGAGAGAGAGAGAGAGAGAGAGAGAGAGAGAGAGGTCCAACTTTACCAAGATGGCAGAGGTTGAGCCACGAAAGGTTCGAACAGAGACGTTATGTGGGTTTGGTCGGGAAGAGTAATATGATTAATAACGAGGAGATGGATTTATGAGGGATTGATAAAGAAAAAAAGAATTTAGGGAACTCTAGAGTACATGGGCTTACATAGGAGTACATGGGGTTACATAGTTCATCGGTGTACATGGGAGTACATTGGCGTACATGGAAATACATGAGGGTACATGAGAAAGCCAGATAGTACAAGACCTAGTGGTTTGAACCTACGTTATCTTCTGGAGGATATTAAGAGCATCGTATAATGTAATGTAAAGAGGCAGAGACAGAAGATAACAAATCAGATTGCTCATTCCCACTTTGTGCAAAAAATCGTGAACATTAACAGAAACATAATGACCCAAAAAACACCATTATGCTTAAGTAGTATTGTAAAAAGGAAAAAAAAAAATATATATGCATGAATAATCAAATCTCTAATTTTGATATGTGTGTGTTGTGACGTACATGTCGAAGATAGTTTCGTTCCAAATTTCGTTGATATTAGCAGCATTATGACCAAGACACGAATGATCTGAAGAGTAGTCGTCATTAGACTGACAATGATGCTTGTGAGAAGGCTGACACTCTGGTGTCAGGTGGTCCAGACTGGAGAGAACAGCTGTCCGAAATCCACGTCTTTGGGGGTGTTTGATTTTTGACCCTCACACGATCCTTTGCACTACGTGGTTTATGTCCGTCTCGAGTGTGTACACAGACGGTCTTGTACTAGCACATTACAGGGCATGTTAGGACCAGAGGCGTCGACACCTCGTCTGTGACAGGTCTGGGTCTTAGACACAGTGGCCTGGACGCTGGAGACATTACCTACGTCGCACCTCCTCAGAAAAGCTCTCGTACAGCCCTCGAAGTGGAAGACACGAGTTACGAAGACCTGGCTGCCGAAGGTGAGCAGAATCGAGTTTCAAAGCCTGGGAGCGAGTCAGTTTTGCAGTAGATTTTGTTGTATGAGTTCGACAGTCTATAAGTGAGGACCAGATGTGAGAGATGAGGAGGAGACTCTGTAAGATAAAGACTTAATGGTTGAACAGCGAGTGTGTCAGCTGGTGAAGGGAGAGGAGAGAGGTATACTTGTGAGGAAGATTTAAGAAGTACAACAGACTGACGGTACTGGATAGGTACAGGAGAGTAAAGAATTCACGTCGTAAAATGAGATGGTGAGTAAAAGCGACACGTGAACAAGACAATTATGGATAAATCAGATGATTCAGGCCAACTTAAGAGCCAAGGATGAGTGCTAGACTCCAGAATTCATGTGTTTACGTCACTGACACGAATTACGGTGTCATGTGTAGGGGAGGTGAGGACAGGCTCTCAGAAATTACCACTACCGACCGGACTGGGATTGGGATATGTCCTCCTAGGAAACAGTGGCACCCAAAGTCGTAATACACGAATCCCAGCAGGTGTATGGAGACCCTTACAGTGGCCTTGTGGAGCGGTACTTCATCTCGCTGTGTATCTCCACAGACAGCAGCCTTACGTAGGTCGCTGGTAATGCTGTTCAGCGTCTCATCTGGCGATGATAATGTACGACCTGAGTGATAGAGTGTATCTACATTGCATATATGAAGTTACCTAACACCACAGACTATTATCATTGGTAAGGGAGGTCCTTAATTTACTGGAGTTGATCACACAACAGGTGGATACTTCCTTGATCAACTGGGAGATTATATTTAAGAGATAAGATGGATTCAGAGTGAAGAGAAGGCCATACACACCCATCTCGACCTCTACAAGAGAGTAGATAACATCTCTGAGAAAAGATGGAGAAGTAGACAGGTAGAAAGTGGGTTTACATGTCTGGGTAGCCAGGTCCTCGAGGCTGCGTCTCACTGGGAGACTAATATAGACTCGCCTGGCTGATTATTGAGAAACTTCGTAAATGTACTTAAGAGTTAATTGATTTGGAGGGAACAGTGGACTGGCCCGGGGTAACTGTTCACACTGGTTGGACAGTAACAGACGCAGTCCCTCTGAACTACAGGATTATGTCCGTTGTTATCCACTGAGCTATGCGGAAAAGTCCTGCATCAAAGACTTGAACCTTAACCTGACGCGTGTGGAGAATGTCAAGCTTTTGGACAGAGCAGCGGGAGCGCAACTGTCTTGCAGCGAGACCTGAACTCGGTGCTGCAGTGACCAGATAAATGGTTCATGGACTTCTGTCCAGATAACTGTGACTGTAATGAGCATACGACGTAGTGAAAGCAGACCGGACAACGTATGTCACACGGGGAGAGAGAGAGAGAGAGAGAGAGAGAGAGAGAGAGAGAGAGAGAGAGAGAGAGAGAGAGAGAGAGAGAGAGAGATGCATGATAATGCCTTTCATTGCCAACAACATTTCGACACATCGATATCTCCTACATTGATAAATGATACAGCCGGTGTCGCGACCTCCTGCCGTGGTCGGGCGTATCCTTAACCCCCTCCCGTGGTCGTTCCTGGGGCAAAACAAGGAAGTGTAAGGTGTGTGCTGAGATCAGATCAGGAGGAGGACCCATCTTGTGTGGAGTGGGTTCGTGGTGCGTGATAGAGGGGTCGAGGTGCACGCGTCCAGCCCACTCCTCGCGTCCCTCAATGACGCTTGTCGCCAGAGAGCTCGTGTCCTTACGTAAATTATACTGATTATATATATATATATATATATATATATATATATATATATATATATATATATATATATATATATATATATATATATATATATATATGAAAAACGATATAAGTTCCCAAGTGCACTTTCGTGTAATAATCACATCATCAGGGGAGATACATATATATATATATGAAAAACGATATAAGTTCCCAAGTGCACTTTCGTGTAATAATCACATCATCAGGGGAGATACAGAAGAGAAATATAACAGTTATTCAGTTTCTTTGTAGTCTACGATAATGAATTAACCATTCCCTCTCCTTGTGAGGGAGATGCGTGCAAGGAAGTATCTTCCTAACGAGTCCTTCCCTAACGAGCCACAGCACCTGATGGGTGGGTGTGTATGGTCGCTGAGGCGTGAATCATTCTCGTGCTGGGACGCCCGCCGCCCCCAGTGTAACATGGTGACATGATGTGGAAACACGAGAACCCACGAGACAAACACTGGGCCTCGTGGGTCCTAACTTTTCCCTTCGCAACGAATCGTCCAGGATCGAAACCCTTCATCGTAGCAGAGTGAATTGACTATGGCGATAACTTTGCTAGTCTATATAATGACCGATATGGCACGCGCAGATAACATGCCCCAGTTCTGGCCAACTCTGGTGAAAGAAAAAGAAAAAAAAAAACTGAAGAGAAAGAGTGTGGAATTTCATGAGGGTTGCACAAGTGTTTGTACACCTCATTCGTAAGGGAAGAGAGGTTGTATGAAGAGGGAAAGACAGAGGAAGGAAGGAAAGGAGGGAATTCCACTGCTGTATATGTCCAGTCTGACGAATGAAAAAAAGTTGAATATCGTCATTCTTTTTATTGTTCAGTGCTTTGAGGACTACACCAAACCTCAGTCTTGCTGTAGTTGTCTGGTAGTCTTGCTGTAGTTGTCTGGTAGTCTTGCTGTAGTTGTCTGGTAGTCTTGCTGTAGTTGTCTGGTAGTCTTGCTGTAGTTGTCTGGTAGTCTTGCTGTAGTTGTCTGGTAGTCTTGTCGTAGTTGTCTGGTAGTCTTGCTGTAGTTGTCTGGTAGTCCTGCTGTAGTTGTCTGGTAGTCTTGCTGTAGTTGTGTGGTAGTCTTGCTGTAGTTGTCTGGTAGTCTTGCTGTAGTTGTCTGGTAGTCTTGCTGTAGTTGTCTGGTAGTCTTGTCGTAGTTGTCTTGTAGTCTTGTCGATCTTCTCTGGTAGAATGGCACCTAGAAAATCACCGCCTCTCAGAGTTAAAAGAAACCGGGTACACGTTGAAGGAATGATGGCGTCCCGTGTTTTTTTTTTCCCCTTTTATTCGTGTCGTTGAGCGTTGAGGGCGAGAAGATTAACGAGTGTTGTGTGTCCAGGGGCTGACCCGTGGCTTGGAGACCTGATGTCCACGCTTTGACACCGGAGGCGATCATTCGATCGTCGACGCCCCCAGCAGGAGACTAACGTGGGTCTGTCTCGTCTCTTGACGTATTCTTTTATCTTTTTCTTCTCTCTGATCCTTTGGCGAGGCGAGCGCTGAGGGCCGGGGGGCCTCATCGTCGTGGATCGTGACCTCAGTTTGCAGATGGACCGTACCGTGCTAGAGTCCAGGGGGCGTCGTGCCGTCTTAGAATGTGATGAGAAATTGTGGCAAACCCAGCAAGAAATGTCACACACCATATTGTTGATACCAAAATCCCTGAAGGTTTAAGTTTGTATCCACTTTATTGCATCTAGTCGGTAAGACTTACCTTATGACACTATGTAATGTACGTGATGAAAGGCGAATGGTAACATCTTATGTAATATCAACCCCACTGGGGTCTGAGCAAGTCCCTTTGTGACCCCTGTAATCTTTTGCCCTACCGCTCACAGGATGAGCATTGGGTGCACAATAAACTCGGCCGGGAACACCGGCACAGATCAAGCCCTTGTGTGTGTGTGTGTGTGTGTGTGTGTGTGTGTGTGTGTGTGTGTGTGTGTGTGTGTGGAGCACTCAAGGACGCCTTAGTTATCTGCCCTCACGTTGGGTAATGACCGTACGTACGGTGCTGCTTCATCCCCCGGCTGGTGATGGTGGTGCCTGCCCAACCTTGTATTCGGTGGTGGGTGACGGTGGAAGGATACCATGATCTCTCTCTCTCTCTCTCTCTCTCTCTCTCTCTCTCTCTCTCTCTCTCTCTCTCTCTCTCTCTCTCTCTCTCTCTCTCGCACACAACGGTTAGCTCATTCCTCCGGGCGGTGCTTGGCATGTGACCTGTAGTGTACAAGGACTACAGAGGCCACAGAGGATTTCCCTCAGCTTCACAGGTCGCTTGGTAAGAAGTCCGTCTGCTTAAGGTTACGTCGTGAGTGGAAAGTCACCTACGGCAGGGCTGTGTCACTGGGGAGGACAGACTCCTCAAGGAACGTCTCACTCCAGAGGAGTCAACACGTCCCTGTATTACATGTTACAAAGTCGGAGCTTTGCGATAGATTTACAGTCTCTTCCCGTGACCCTGTAGGACCCACACGAGTCCCTTCCCTCCTGAGGGACTTCAAGACTTCGAACTCTCGTGAGACGCGCAGGGTAGGGGGTCCCTGTGAAGAGGAAGGTCAGATATGAAAAGAAATGAAATAAGTGTTGAAATACGGACGTGTTGCGTGTTGATTCTGGAACGAGGCTTATTTGCTGATGATTAATATCACTACAGTAATTGTCTCGTCAGGATTTAGATCTGGTATTAGCCTCTCCTATGCCATCCAGTGCAGGTACATCCTGTCTTGGTGGTTTAGTCCAGTGTTCTGTAACTCTACAGCTGACTGTGTGTCACATCTGGTCACTACATCTCTGCCTCACGTAAATAACTTTTGCGATTTACAATGTCGTAAATCTTTATTTTGAAAACTTCCATTTGGTGTACTTGGAGTTTGCAGTTTTCTAGGGAGATAAAGATGGATCTCTGAGACTTTCATTATGTTTATATCTGAGTGATGGAATGAGTTTTATTGCTCTTCTTTGTATTCGTTATGGCTTGTTTCTCTCTCCATCTTTGATCAAGTTGATGACAAGAACTCAGCATCTTATTCTAATCAGGGTCTGACTCAGGTTTAGGTGAGATGAAATGTATTGTGTCTCTCGCTTTACAGCTTATATTTCTTGCTGTAAAATGTATTGTCTCATTTTACAGCTTATGTTTCTATACATGAAATGTATTGTGCCTCTCCTTTTATGGCTTATATAATTAGCTGTAAAATGTATAGTATTTCGTTATATAGCTTATATAAAACCTAACATCTGTCTGTACAATGTATTCGGTTATCACTCCAAGGTCTTTCTCTTCTTGTTCTGCTAATGACATCTTATTGTACAGTTTATGCCTCGTAATCAATATTTCTATCGCTAAATACATACCTTTGCATTTCTCTAGATTGATGTTCATTTGTCATGTTTCTGACCATCGCACCAACTTCTCGACTGTGAACCAACATGTAGTCCTCTTTTCTTTGGCCGTTGTTTCCTGATTTCGTGTCACTGGGAAGGCTTGTGGTCCTGATAGCATCCATCCCCGTGTACTGAGTGTGCCTTTGAACTTGCACCTGTGCTTGCTCGTCTGTCCCGTTTCTGTTTAAAGCCAGAACTTTTCCTCTTCCTTAGAAGCATGCATTGATACATGCCATTCCTAAGAAATGTGACAGTTCTAACCCCTCTTAACTATCGTCCCGTTGCTTTGACGTCTACCATTTCCAAAGTCTTTTGAGTCCCTCCTAAACTCCCATATCCTCAGACGTCTTGAGTTTAGCAATCCTCTCTCGGATCACCAGTATGGCTTCTGAAAGGCGTGATCCACTGGTGATATCCTGTCCTAACTTACTCATGTCTGGTCATCATCCCTTGAAATAGCTTGTGGAGTCATGTGTAGTAGTTGCCCTTGACATATCTATGGCTTTTAACAAGGTGTGGCATCGGGGTCTCGTCTCTAAGTTTCCCTCTTTCCGCTTCCCTCCCTCGCTTTGCTCCGTGGCCCATCTATCTCCGTGGTTGTTTATCCCATATTTCCTTTCACAGTTTAACCTCACCCAGTGGCTAAAATTATCAGGCCAACCCTCTCATAGGTATCCACAGCATGTTTAGTGCGGTTTACCACACCACGGGCGCGAAGGGTTTACCATACTCTACCTCCCTCCTTTCACCGAGAAAGCTTTACGTAATATATCGACTTCAAAATGGGACCAGTTGCTATTGTGGTATACTTATTAACTTTCCTTTAGAATTAGAATAGAAGTTTACTTACCTAATTAAGAAGGAAGTTTTTTTTATATTTCTTCCTGTACTGAGGTTAGTGGTTTACATTCCATTGATGGATGAATCGGACATTAGACCATTTAAAGAGAGAAGTGGTTTGTGAATCAGGAGGTTTACTTCATCACATTCGCAATTCAATAGTTTACTTCACTAATTTTTCAGGTTCGCCTTTAGTTTACATACGACCATGTCAAGTCTGTGGTTTTGATTTAACTACCTATACAGTCCAGTGGTTTACCTCTAATCACGCTAGTTAGTGGCTAGTTTACCTCTCGCCAACTGGCTACATCAGAGATTAACCTTACTATACATCAATGAAAAGCAGCAATTTACCTCGCTAAAGCCACACATACAGCCTCTTAGTCTACCACACAAAGCAATAACGCATATCACTGGTTTACTTCACTAGTAGCTCTCTACCACTGTTCATCACTGTTGTATCTCCCTAACTACCCTTGCCAATTTGTTAGTTTACTTGATCAACCAAAGGTAGAGCAGAGGTTTACTACCTCAGGCAGACTAAATGCACCCCCCCCCCCCTTTGCTCTCCATATGCATATCAGCGGATGTATATGTATGATGGAAATACTTTTCCAGTTCATTTGATCAGATCATAAACCGCTCAGATGGCTAAGTGGTTTCCTTCGAATAGCACTCAGGCAATTATCGGTTTACTTCACCGTTAATGGTTTACTTTACTAACCTACCAGGCGCTTCTGTAAGTTTACTAAGCCAACAAGAGAAGAGACCTGCAGTTTGCCACTGAATATCCAGCAAAGGGACAGTTTACCCCACCATTAAAAGGAAAATCCAGGGTTTACCGCAGTAATAGCCAAAGCCAGTCATTGGTTTACCTCACCGGAGTGTTTGACCATTCAACCTCACCAGACAAGGCAGTAGTTCCCCTTACAAACCGCACAAGGGTATCAATGGTTTACCACACAGAACCAGTCTGGCAGGTCAGCGGTTTACCACAGCGGCCACCTCGGTGGACGAATGGTCTACCTCACAAACCATCGCGGGAGATGAGGAATCTCATCGTCGAATCAAGGCTGATGAGTAGTTTACCTCATTAACCACACGAGGAGGTAGGTGGTTTACCTTATAAGCCACAGCGGTAGTTTACCTCTCTAACTACCCGGGCAGATTGGTAGTTTACGTCCCCAGCTACTCAAGGAGATTAACCATCTAGTTAGATAGGTTTACGTCACCAACTACCTGGGCAGGTAAGTGGTTTACCTCACGAAGTGTCCAGGAGGTGCAAATGGTTCACCTCACGAATCATTCAGGAAGATCAGGGGTTTACCACTATCAGACAGGTCTGTAGTTTATTTTACTAATCACCTAGGGAGATTAGTGATTTACCTCACGAACAAACGAGGGAGATTAGTGATTTACCTCACGAACAAACGAGGGAGATTAGTGATTTACCTCACGAACAAACGAGGGAGATTAGTGATTTACCTCACGAACCTTGGGTGAACCTTCTTATTTCCTTTTTCATGTCATGTCCTGAAATGATGTTTTTCCTGGGTTATTTCAAACACCTGATGTTTTTCTTTTACCTTTTTTCCCCCCCCTAACTTCTGTAGTCATGTTCTCAAAGCAGCCCCTCGGGCTCTTAAGTTATCAAGATGATAGACTCATAAATCAGAAAACTCTTTACCTTCTTCGGCCTGTCAGCTGCCTGCTGAGGCTGGCGTTGCTCAGAACGTCGTGGATCCGAAGCCTCGCGGTGTTACGAAGCTTCGTAGTTACGTTCCGAAACCTTGTGGTTACGTTCCGAAACCTTGCGGTGTTCCGAAGCGTTGTCGTGATGTACTGATGCCTTGCGGTGTTCTAAAGCTCATGTGTTCTTCATGGTGTATCGAGGCCTTGCTGTGTTCTTAGATCTCGCAGTGTTTCGAGGCTTTGTGGCGTTCCGAGACCTCGCCGTGCTCTCAGGTCTTGCAGTGTTCCAAGGCTCTTTGATGTTCCGAGGCCTCGTGATCTCGTCGAGGTCCTGCAGTGTTGTGAGGCTCTGTGTTTTGGGGCCTCGCAATATTCTGAGACCTTGTGGTGCTCCGAAGCCTCACCGTGTTCCGAGGACTCGAGGCATTGAAGCCTCGGGAGATAGACTGCATTTGCGTTTCAGTTTAAACTTTGGCGTTTCCTGCCTGCTTGCCGGAGGCAACTTAGTTGTACACCTGCTCTCTGGAGACAGCTTGGCTGCCTCCCAGCTTGCCGGAGATAGCTTAGCTGTACACCTGTTCGTCTGAAACAACTGTAACTGGACCAAGTGAACCTATGAGCCCCTCCCACATGAGCCCCTCCAACCACTTTGTGACCAGACTTCCTCGAAAGCTTCCCAATACCTGGGAGAGAGACCGCGGAGGGTCCAGATAAGCCCTCCAGATCCTAGGCCGACTCTATCCTCTCCTGCAGAAGGTTGGCCAAGGCCCTCTAACGCCCCTTTACCAACAAAAGCCCGTCACCCTCCATCACCCAGCCAACTGCTCCCATGTAAACAAAACGCCTCATTCTCAAGCGCTTTCTACCAACGGCTTCAAGGGCCTCCTACAGCCGGATTTAAGGGCTTTCTACCGCTGGTTTCAAGGGCCTCCTACAGCCGGATTTAAGGACTTACGACTGCTGGATTTAAGGGTTTCTTACCGTTGGTTTCAAGGGCTTTCTACCGTGGGATTTAAGGGCTTCCTACCGTTGGTTTCAAGGGCTTCCTACTGTCGGGTTTAAGGACTTCCTACTGCTGGTTTCAAGGGCTTCCCACTGTCGGGTTTAAGGACTTCCTACTCCCGGATTTAAAGGCTTCCTGCTACTGGTTTCTAGGGCCTTCTACTGCCGGATTTAAGGACTTCCTGCCGCTGCTTTCATGGGTTTTCTAATGCCGGATTTAAGGACTTCCTACTGCTGGCTTCAAGTGCTCCCTGCCGCCAGCGTCATCACAAACCTTCAAACAAATCGTGAGTTGAAAACATCTGGTGAAGAGCTGTCAGTGCTGAGCCGCCCCCTGTATGGAGGACCACCTCACCCCGGAGCCTCTTGGACACCCTCTCCAGCCAGCCCCTTCTTCCTCCTCCTCCTCCCCACCACCACCACCACCATCTCCTCCTCCTCCTCCTCCTCCTCCTCCTCATCCTCATCCTCCTCCTCCTCCTCCTCCTCAGAAGGCGTAAACACAAGATACCAACACAATGGTTGGTAAAAGGACCAGTTGGGGGGAGTGAGAGAGGCGGGTGGCGCCCCCTGGTTGGTGGTCGGTCGCTGACTTGGCCCAATGGAGGAAATCTTCAACGTCTTTTATTTCTCTCCCTGTCTCTCCTTGTTTATCGTCTCTCCCTGTGTCTCCTTGTTTATCGACTCTCCCTATGTCTCTCCTTGTATATCGTCTCTCCCCGTGTCTCTTGTATTTTGTCTCTCCCTGTGTCTCTCCTTGTATATCGTCTCTCCCCGTGTCTCTTGTATTTTGTCTCTCCCTGTGTCTCTCCTTGTATATCGTCTCTCCCCGTGTCTCTTGTATTTTGTCTCTCCCTGTGTCTCCTTTTGTGTATCGTCTCTCTGTCTCGTTGTTTATCATCTTGTTGTTCCTCTCCATCTCTTTGTTTATCGTCTCTCTGTCTCCTTGTTTATCGTCCTGTTGATTCTCCCCATTTTCCTTACCTTCTCCATGTCCCGTTTTCTTTTATCATCTTGTTGTTCCCTTCCGTTTTCTTTATGTTCTCCAAGTCTCATTGTTTTTCGTGTTGTTATTGTTCAACGTCTTCTCGTTTGTCGCCTCATCTGTCTTGTTCTTCTTCATCAAACTTGTTATTCTCTCCGTTCTCCCGCTTATTGTCCTGTTGCTACGCATCTCTGTGGCGTTATTGGTTTTGCGTATTTCTCTCAGTTATCTTTATAGATCTTCTCATTGTTCCCGTATTCTTGTATATTTCTTTTAGCGAATTTTCTCCTCCGCGCTCCTGTTTATCACACTCTATTCCTTTTCCTAATCTCTCTCTCTCTCTCTCTCTCTCTCTCTCTCTCTCTCTCTCTCTCTCTCTCTCTCTCTCTCTCTTATTTCAGGCGTATTCTCCATAGTTATTGTCTATTTAAAGGTTTTGATAAAAGGAAAGAAAATAACTGAACTTGTGATAAAGGTTTTGATAAAAGGAAAGAAAATAACTGAACTTATTTCAAAGGTTTTAATAAAAGGAAAGAAAATAACTGAACTTACGTTAAAGGTTTTAATAAAAGGATAGAAAATAACTGAACTTGTGTTAAAGGTTTTGATAGAAGGAAAGAAAAAACTGAACTTATGGTAAAGGTTTTGATAAAAGGAAAGAAAATAACTGAACTTATTTCAAAGGTTTTAATAAAAGGAAAGAAAATAACTGAACTTACGTTAAAGGTTTTAATAAAGGGAAAGAAAATAACTGAATTTATTTCAAAGGTTTTAATAAAAGGAAAGAAAATAACTGAACTTATGTTAAAGGCTTTAATAAGGCATTCGAGTGTCGATGGCTGGCCCGTGTGTGTGAGAACTGGTCATCAGTTTAATCCCTTACTGTCAAGACGCGTCAAACCACAAGCCTGGCAGATAAGTAGCATTTCATCCCAAACTTCCCAGCTTGCATGGTTCACATCATGATAATCACACCAGCGTTACGAAGACATCATGATAATCACACCAGTGTTACGAAGACATCATGATAATCACTCCAGCGTTACGAAGACATCATAATAATCACACCAGTGTTACGAAGACATCATGATAATCACACCAGCGTTACGAAGAGATTATGATAATCACACCAGCGTTACGAGATCATGATAATCACACCAGTGTTACGAAGACATCATGATAATCACACCAGCGTTACGAAGACATCATGATAATCACACCAGCGTTACGAAGACATCATGATAATCACACCAGCGTTACGAAGAGATCATGATAATCACACCAGGGTTACGAAGACATCATGATAATCACACCAGCGTTACGAAGACATCATGATAATCACACCAGCGTTACGAAGACATCATGATAATCACACCAGCGTTACGAAGACATCATGATAATCACACCAGCGTTACGAAGACATCATGATAATCACACCAGCGTTACGAAGACATCATGATAATCACACCAGTGTTACGAAGACATCATGATAATCACACCAGTGTTACGAAGACATCATGATAATCACACCAGCGTTACGAAGAGATCATGATAATCACACCAGCGTTACGAAGAGATCATGATAATCACACCAGTGTTACGAAGACATCATGATAATCACACCAGTGTTACGAAGACATCATGATAATCACACCAGCGTTACGAAGAGATCATGATAATCACACCAGCGTTACGAGGAGATCATAATAATCACACCAGCGTTACGAAGACATCATGATAATCACACCAGCGTTACGAAGACATCATGATAATCACACCAGCGTTACGAAGACATCATGATAATCACACCAGCGTTACGAAGACATCATGATAATCACACCAGCGTTACGAAGAGATTATGATAATCACACCAGTGTTACGAAGACATCATGATAATCACACCATTGTTACGAAGACATCATGATAATCACACCAGCGTTACGAAGACATCATGATAATCACACCAGCGTTACGAAGACATCATGATAATCACACCAGCGTTACGAAGAGATCATGATAATCACACCAGCGTTACGAGGAGATCATGATAATCACACCAGTGTTACGAAGACATCATGATAATCACACCAGCGTTACGAAGACATCATGATAATCACACCAGTGTTACGAAGACATCATGATAATCACACCAGTGTTACGAAGACATCATGATAATCACACCAGTGTTACGAAGACATCATGATAATCACACCAGCGTTACGAAGACATCATGATAATCACACCAGTGTTACGAAGACATCATGATAATCACACCAGTGTTACGAAGACATCATGATAATCACACCAGTGTTACGAGGAGATCATAATAATCACACCAGTGTTACGAAGACATCATGATAATCACACCAGCGTTACGAAGAGATCATAATAATCACACCAGCGTTACGAAGAGATCATAATAATCACACTAGCGTTTACAAAAAGGTAATCGCTGGATGTGAGAGAAAGAGCGTTCGTTCCACCTTGTGGCCGTCGGCACACGACTGGACGAGCAAGGCTGGGGCACCTCGCACTCAGAGGTGTCACTCAGCCACATTCAGCTTCACTCCTGAGTGAGAGGCATTCACTCCGGGCAACCCAGTGACGAGGCGAGCTGCCTGGCTGGGATCTTCTTGTGGTGGGTCGTGATATCTGTACTGTGAGGTGTCTTCCTGAAGGATTACTCTCTTGTCCGTGTGAAGTTTTTTTGCTTCCTCAGAAGACCTCGGGGAAGAGCGGGAGGTCAAGCGAGAAACCGAGGGTGTGACAGCTCGTCAGGGGAACAGCCACGTAAGGGCGTGAGGAACCTGGGGGAGGAGGACCTGGGTTCAGGGGGAGAAGGTGGAGCTTTTAGGTCCCCGTAGATTGTGAAAGTTCTTGATCCTATTACAGGGAGATACAGTAATACAGGTAGTGCAGTATTACAAGTAG
The DNA here is from genome assembly GCF_036320965.1 of Panulirus ornatus. Lineage (NCBI taxonomy): Eukaryota > Metazoa > Arthropoda > Malacostraca > Decapoda > Palinuridae > Panulirus > Panulirus ornatus. The sequence goes on along the minus strand of NC_092227.1, from coordinate 61,788,546 downwards.
ATACAGGTAATACAGTATTGCAGGTAGATAAAGTAATACAGGTAATACAATATTACAGGGAGATACAGTAATACATGTGCTACAGTATTACAGGGAGATACAGTAATACATGTGCTACAGTATTACAGGGAGATACAGTAATACAGGTAGTGCAGTATTACAAGTAGATACAGGTAATACAGTATTGCAGGTAGATAAAGTAATACAGGTAATACAATATTACAGGGAGATACAGTAATACATGTGCTACAGTATTGCAGGGAGATACAGTAATACAGGTAGTGCAGTATTACAGGGAGATACAGTAATACATGTGCTACAGTATTACAGGGAGACACAGTAATACAGGTACTACAGTATTACAGGGAGATACAGTAATACATGTGCTACAGTATTGCAGATAGATACAGTAATACAGGTACTACAGTATTACAGGTAGATACAGTAATACAGGTAATACAGTATTACAGGGAGATGCAGTAATACATGTGCTACAGTATTACAGGGAGATACAGTAATACAGGTAGTGCAGTATTACAGGGAGATACAGTAATACAGGTAATATAGTATTATAGATAAGTACAATATTACAGTTAATACAGTATTACAGGAAAATACAATATTACAGGTAATACAGTATTGTGCCGAAATGCAAGAATACAGGCAATACAGTATTACACGGAAATACAGTAATTCAGGTACTAACGGAAGAATTGGTGTCAAGTGGCAGGAAGAGTAGAATATAGTACTAAGATTACGTAGAGACTATGGAAAACTATGTCTGTAATTAGAATAAACAGGCACCAAATTATAGTGGTATAGAAAACGGCGCACCTGTGGTGGAGAAGCAAGACAGTGTGAGGGGATGTTGCGAGATTTGACAAGTCAAGCAGTAAGATGTACGACCACCGTACTGGCTTGATCCAGTGTGTATCAGGACCAGAGATAAAGGATTGTGATGTAGAACTATGGGAGAAAAGGGTTACTTACCTTCACTATCATATAAGCTGATATACTTCCCACGTATTCCCTGCGTGTCGTAGAAGGCGACTAAAAGGGGAGGGAGCGGGGGGCTGGAAATCCTCCCCTCTCGTTTTTTTTTTAATTTTCCAAAAGAATGAAGAGAGAATTGGGCCAGTCAAAGGCCCAGTCCTCTGTTCTTAACGCTACCTCGCTAATGCGGGAAATGGCGAATAGTTTCAAAGAAAGAAAATATATATATATATATATATATATATATATATATATATATATATATATATATATATATATATATATATATATATATATATTTTTTTTTTTTTTTTTTTTTTTTTTTTTTTTTTTTAAAACTATTCGCCATTTCCCGCGTTAGCGAGGTAGCATTAAGAACAGAGGACTGGGCCTTTGACTGGCCCAATTCTCTCTTCATTCTTTTGGAAAATTAAAAAAAAAACGAGAGGGGAGGATTTCCAGCCCCCCGCTCCCTCCCCTTTTAGTCGCCTTCTACGACACGCAGGGAATACGTGGGAAGTATTCTTAATCCCCCATCCCCAGTTCTGTCAAGACCAGTTTAGATGCTTTCCTTGATAGACCTTGAAGACACACGTTCGTAAACCACTCGTTCTCGTTTACAGAAGAGGGTGATACGGTAATGCAAACACGGCAGAAACACGGTCTTTCGGACATGAATACCTAGGAAGTATTTTTCAGAAGCATACTACTGTCTTGTCTTACGAGCAGCGGTAACGAAGGTCACGGTGTGTGGCGAGATCGTGTGATGGTCTTACGAACAGCGGTAACGAAGGTCACGTGTGTGGCGAGATCGTGTGATGGTTGAAGGTTGAGTGTTGTCGTATTTTCTGTGGTGACCTTAGTGCTGGACCTTCCCGTAGTCAAGAGTTTAGCTCGTTCACTCAGGTCGTGGACTTTCTGCGCCCTGAGACCTGTCTGTCTGTGATGATCCTTTACTGACTCAGGGAATATTATAACTGCTCCATTATGTTGCTGAATGATAGCTACAAGTCTCAGACTGTAGCTTGTGTGGGTCAGGTCAAACACAAGAGTCATCACACCCACAGGTCGTACTGTCGTGCTCAAGGGTCGTACTGTCGTGCTCGAGGGTCGTACTGTCGTACTCACTGGTCGTTCCCTGTTGCTTGATCATGGGTGGTACCGTCGTGCTCAAGGGCCGAACCGTCGTACTGAAGGAGGTAAGAATATGGGGATCAGTGTTTGAGGAGGCGTCCTGTGGATGGTGTTCACACACACACTGGGGAGACAGGCTGACCCAGCGTGCCACAGTCGTGGGTGCTGCTGCTGCTGCTGGCCACGTCCTCAAGCATGACTTGGTGTCGATTGGATGTGACTGTAATGAAGATGTTGACCTGCGTCTCTCCTGCTGGGGTGGGCGACGCTTTATACATCTTCCTTTAACCTTTTCTCTCCCCCTCTCACATTCCTCGCCATCTTCTCACATCTGCTACCACTCTCATACCCTCATCATCCCTTCAGACTCTCTCTCTCTCTCTCTCTCTCTCTCTCTCTCTCTCTCTCTCTCTCTCTCTCTCTCTCTCTCTCTCTCTCTCTCTCTCTCTCCCAGGACAATTCCTTGTCTATACATCTGTCACCATCTTCTCCATAATTCTCTTGCTGTCATTTATATAAATCCTTCATATCTTTTCGGTAGAGTCTCTCGTAATTTCAGTCAATATATTCCACCACTTCACAGCCGTCAACTCTTCCCCACACTCCCTCCACTCTCCCCTCCTCACCAGAGCCCCTCCATTCTTCCTCCCTCACCAGAGCCCCACTGCCCTCTCACCAGCTAGGGCGGTGGTAACTGGTAACTCTCTCTCTCTCTCTCTCTCTCTCTCTCTCTCTCTCTCTCTCTCTCTCTCTCTCTCTCTCTCTCTCTCTCTCTCTCTCTCTCTCTCTCTCTCTCTCTCTCTCTCTCTCTCTCACCCCGCACACACACACACACACACACTCCCACTCCCACAGCCTTCCACAGTATATTCTCCTCTCATCCATAAAACATGTGTCTGACTTTCAATAAGAAGAAACGTGTGCGCCACACCCGGGTAACATCACCGTCAGAGCAAGAAGGAGAAAAAGAGAGAAAAATAAAGTCAGGGTTTTCCCTTTACCTAAACGTAAAGAATTTTTCGATTATTTTCAGTACTATGACGAGAGATTTAGATTTACATTTATCTTAGTTGTATCATTTTATGTCTATTTGGGTATTTCATATATATATATATATATATATATATATATATATATATATATATATATATATATATATATATATATATATATATATATATATATATATATATATATTTTATTTTTTTATTATACTTTGTCGCTGTCTCCCGCGTATATATATATATATATATATATATATATATATATATATATATATATATATATATATTCATACTTGCTTAGCGATTCTCTTGGCAGCGAGGTAGCGCCAGGAACAGAAGATGAAAGGCCACATTCGTTCACACTGTCTCTAGCTGTCATGTGTAAAGCACCGAAACCACAGCTCCCTGTCCACATCCAGGCCTCACAGACCTTTCCATGGTTTACCCCAGACGCTTCACATGCCCTGGTTCAATCCATTGACAGCACGTCGACCCCTGTATACCACATCGTTCCAATTCACTCTATTCCTTGCACGCCTTTCACCCTCCTGCATGTTCAGGCCTCAATCGCTCAAAATCTTTTTCACTCCATCCTTCCACCTCCAATTTGGTCTCCCATTTCTCCTCATTCCCTCCACCTCTAACACATATATCTTCTTTGTCAATCTCTCTCTCTCTCTCTCTCTCTCTCTCTCTCTCTCTCTCTCTCTCTCTCTCTCTCTCTCTCTCTCTCTCTCAATATATATCCCTGGGGATAGGGGAGAAAGAATACTTCCCACGTATTCCCTGCATGTCGTAGAAGGCGACTAAAAGGGAAGGGAGCGGGGGGCTGGAAATCCTCCCCTCTCTTTTTTTTTTTTTTTTTTTTTTTTCTTTCCAAAAGAAGGAACAGAGAAGGGGGCCAGGTGAGGGTATTCCCTCAAAGGCCCAGTCCTCTGTTCTTAACGCTACCTCGCTATCGCGGGAAATGGCGAATAGTATGAAAAAAAAAAGAAAAAAAAATATATGTATATATATATATATATATATATATATATATATATATATATATATATGTGTGTGTGTGTGTGTGTGTGTGGGCGTTTATGTATATGCATGTGTATGTAGATGGGTTAACCTTGCGCTGCCTCGATAACGCGGGAGACCGACTAAGTATGACGAAATATATATATATATATATATATATATATATATATATATATATATATATATATATATATATATATATATATTATAATAATTATGATACAATTTTAGAGCCCCTTCCTCTAAAGACGTTCCTACAGCTGCAAGGCTGCACTGTTTCCAGTAACAGGGAAGTCACGGACTCATTTGGAATGAAAAGTTCCTGGACGAATGTGTGTGTGTGTGTGTGTGTGTGTGTGTGTGTGTGATTCTGTGGTCAATAAAAATAATCTAATCTAATCTAATCTGTGTGTGTGTGTAATCAATCATTTTAAGAGTATGGGGAGAGAGATCTATACATCCTGGGCTAATCTCTTAAACTTGATTCACTCTCACACATCTCTCAGATTTCATTATACTGTCATCATTGTTAGCTTCCTCACTCTAATGACATGATTACTTCATTCTATATTTTGCAACACGTTCATGGCCGCCCATGACCTGTGGTCGGTGATTCGTTTTCGTCTTTTAAGGAACTGTTCACTGACGTCACTGTCAGGTTATTCCAGAAGTGTGAGTGTTGTGATCGAGCCTCCCCTAAGTTTACTCTCTTCCCTGGTGGACAGCTTTATGATCTTTCCCCTCTCTCGTTGTGGGTCGTTTTCTTTTACACAGCCTTTGTGTCCCTCCTCTGGATCTTCTCTATTAGTTCTTCGCTTTTCTTCGAGTGGAGTGGGGTGACCAGACTTGGGAGAGGTGGGTTCTCATTTAGCTCTGTGTTATAAACAGATTGAGGAACATCTCCTTCGTGTTAGTATTAACCTGCAGACAGTTTGTCTTCTGAACATGTCTCTTGAGGTGGTCTTCCGGTAATAAGACGAGTAATGTTGACCCTAAGAGTGTATCACACATAGAGTCACTTTGGTTTGTCCTGCTGGATGATAGTGATATAGAGGCCCTTTTCTTTTCCGCTCAGTCCCAGCTTTACCTCCCCGTCACTCACCCTGAGATGAACCTCAGTCAACCAGACCTACTCAGGAGCTTGACGAAGTCCCTTTGTAAGTTGAATGCAATCTTGATCGTTCGTTACGTCTCCCGTGGCCAACCTCCGACATAATCCTCAGTCGTATTTAAATATATAAGTCCAATTCTGACGCCGCTGGGAACTGTAACCTACGATAGTGAAGGGTCGTCTGCCATGCCTACTGTGTTCTGTAACCTACGATAGTGAAGGGTCGTCTGCCGTGCCTCCTGTGTTCTGTAACCTACGATAGTGAAGGGTCGTGTGCCGTGCCTCCTGTGTTCTGTAACCTACGATAGTGAAGGGTCGTGTGCCGTACCTCCTGTGTTCTCGTCCGCCGAGATAACTGTCGACCCGCCGACGGGTAACTCCTCCTAGTACGTCCGAGTGGAAGGTTCAGCTTCTAGATTTACCAGCCACTTGTGTGGTCGCTCTCCAGTGCCCCGAAGCAGGACCACAACAGTCTATCTTGTGTGTGTGTGTGTGTGTGTGTGTGTGTGTGTATGTGTGTGTCTGCACGAGAGCTCAGCGCGATCACAAAAACCTAATTGATTTATCACGCGTGGCCGCCTCTCCTCTCTCTCTCTCTCTGCGAAACCCGTGTTGTCCCTCAGCTAGGTAGTTCCTTCGTCAATTAATGATCCGCTTCTCTTATCTCATCCCACGTCTCTTGGATCACGAGTCAGAGATAACAGTCCGTGGTCTGTGTGTGTGTGTGTGTGTGTGTGTGTGTGTGTGTGTGTGTGTGTGTGTGTGTTGTTGTTGTTGTGCAGGGTCCGAACCTGTTCATCGACCTTCCTGCATATATCAGCAACGTTACGTTTTTGGGAGCCCACCTGGCGGCGGGAAATTGTAAACGCTCATTATATTAGCCTCTGCTGAGTGCATCTTGATAAGCTAGTCTGTGGTGAGTGTCTTGGGCCATGCCAACTGGTATCTTAAATAGCCTGGTTGATCAGAGGAGCGGCCCAGGATGGTAAGATTTTGTTCGAAATGGCATAGATTGTAAGGACTATGACAATTTTGGGTATCAGTGTGGTAGTACTAATAGTAGTAGTAGTAGTAGTAGTAGTAGTAGTAGTAGTATTAGTGGTGGTAGTAGTAGTAGTAGTAGTAGTAGTAGTAGTATTAGTGGTGGTAGTAGTAGTAGTAGTAGTGGTGGTAGTAGTAGTAGTAGTAGTAGTAGTAGTAGTAGTAGTAGTGGTAGTAGTAGTAGTAGTAGTAGTAGTAGTAGTAGTAGTAGTAGCTCCTTGAGGCACTGGTAAAGTCCTTGAAGACGACGGGACGGCCCATGAGGTCAAGGGGTCATACCGTCGTGCCCTTAGGGAAATTAACGATACATCCAGCGACCCCAGGCGACCTAACCCGTGCCCAGCATCACCGAGAGAGGACCTTCCAGGCCTCGCTCGTGTCTACCCCACGCACACAGCTGGTGATCTGAAGACGTAGTGGACCAGACACACACACACACACACACACACACACACACACAGTCTACCGCCATCACTATCACCCTCAACAGATCTACTCGACCAGCTAGAAGAATCTATCAGTTCAGAGCTAAAGATGAAGAGAAAAGAAAGATCTCTCTCTCTCTAACTCTCAAAGCTGAGGTGGATCTATCCCGTGTGAGCTGCGACACGATGAAAAGCGTATAATCTTTTTAGCACTTATTGGTAGGCCGGGGTAATGGAAGTTTAGCTCCAAGCTTTTTCAAGAGGTAATGGAACGGAGAGAGAGATGAGAGAGAGAGAGAGAGAGAGAGAGAGAGAGAGAGAGAGAGAGAGAGAGAGAGAGAGAGAGAGAGAGAGAGAGAGAGTCATCTGTTGTGAAAGAGAGACCCCTCCTAGCCTGGCGACCGACAATGGTGTCCCTGCTCCAGCCTCGCCAGCCCCAGACGGACTTTCCAATAGAGAGGAAGAGAAAAGTTCATTACTGCCCCCCTGCTGCCTGAGCCAGCCCCCACCATACCTTGACCTCCCCTACCGCCTTATCTGACCTCACCACGCGCCCTCACTGCCACCCTCATGGTGAAGGCTCTCGTTATCACGTTACAGTAGTTGTAGTAGTGGTAGTAGTACTGGTTGTATTAGTATTAGTAGCATTATCATTATTGTTATTATTATTATTAGTAGTAGTAGTAGTAGTATTATTATCATTATTATTATTATTATTATTATTATTAGTAGTAGTAGTAGTAGTAGTAGTAGTAGTAGTAGTAGAAATAGTAATAGTTGCAGCAGCAGCAGCAGCAGCAGTAGTAGCAGTAGTAGTAGTGGCAATAGTTATATAGATGTTATCAGTCGTAGTCGTAACAGTAGTAATGTATGATGATGTGTGATAGTAACAGCGTTACCATTGATGTTACACTATCCATGTAATAGCAAGATGAGCAGCAGGGTAGATGTCAGTGTGGGTCGTGGTCAGTGGTAGTGAAGCATTGATCATAATGACTGAAGCAGCATCGTTTCCGTCTCCTTCATTACCCGTTACCTCTTACATTGGTTCTCGCTGTCACTTCCAGGTGGATCACACTGACGAAAACAAAGATATTGCCACTTAGAAAAATGTTAGATTAAGCTACTTTTCTTCTTCTTCTTATGATTATTATTATTATTATTATTATTATTATTATTATTATTATTATTATTATTATTATCATTATTATTATTACTAATATTATTATTACTATTATTATTATTATTATTATTATTATTATTATTATTATTATTATTGCTATTATTATTATCATTATTGTTGTTATTATCATAATTATTATTCTTATTATTATTTCATTATCATTATTATTGTTATTATTATTATCATTATTTGCAGGTGTATATTCTGCATAGGAATTCGCATGTTGACACATTGGATGGAGATTCTCTCCCTAAATATAAGTATTTCTTCCTCAGTTTTGAGTCCAGAAGTAACGACGTATCCTGCAACATCAACAGTGATGTTCCCCCATTAACCTCTTTCATTCCTGGAGATCTGGTTATTCGTGGCATTAAGCCATTACCTCACCTTCCTCACACCCTCCTCACCCTCCTCCTCCGCCATCCGGACACATTAACTCACCTCCCTCACACCCTCCTCCTCACCCTCCGCCGCCATCGGGACACAGTAAACCTCCCATGAAAGGGAAAACCCAAAATTACTGGCTGCCTTGGGTGAGGGATCTCGCCACCGTGATGGCGACCAGCCACCCGGATACTTCTTGGTTATTTCCAGTTTATCGCCAGGCCTCCGTCACTCAGGATTAAGGAGGCTGGGGTTATCTGCTCCTCCCCTGGTGTTGGCTCCCATGGTCATTGGGAGGCCAGGGAGAGAGGGAGAGAGAGAGGATCAGGGCGGGACCTTCAAGGGAGGGAGGTGGTGTGTCTCTCCCGCCTGCAGGCTACGGGGTTTGAAGCCTCGGCAGCTCGGAGTCACCCTGGTGTCGGTGGCGGGTCGAGAAAGTGCTTCACTATCCCGGGTCGAGAAAGTGCTTCAACTGTCCCGATACCTTACACTCGAACCCCTGCGGTGTGTTGGTGGCGGTTTCGCGAGGAGGAGGAGGAGGAGGAGAGCTTCTTTATCTCTCGATACCAGACACTTGAATCCCCCGTGGCGGTCGGTGGCCGCTGGCGAAGAGGCTTATGCAGATACCTTACACTCGGACCCATGTGGAGTCGGTGGCGGTTTGTGAGGTCTCATTATCTCGATACCGCACGCTGGAATCCTTGTGGCGTCTGTCCTTCTCTCTCTCTCTCTCTCTCTCTCTCTCTCTCTCTCTCTCTCTCTCTCTCTCTCTCTCTCTCTCTCTCTCTCTCGGGGACCTATCGTCCTCCTCCCCGGGTGACGAGGTTCGCGGGGGACGGGATCCTCGCAAGGGGCGTTATCTTGACCCACCGCGGCCCCTCCGGAGGCAGCTGGCTGCTGCTGGTCGGATGTGGCCGACACCTCGCCGTCGGGTGGGTCCCTGACGCGATCTGAGGCGGTCAGTCCTCAGCTCCCGGCGGCGTCTGCTGGTGTACACACCGACCTGGGAGGACCTATGGAAAGACACCAGTGTGGACTTGAGATTTGTGATGTTACACAGACCTGGGTGTGTCGAGCATCCCGAGGTGCAGTGGTGTAGGAAGTGTTTCCTATTTGCCGTGAGGTCATAAACGTCTGTGTTAGCTATGCAACCAGTGGCTGTTCTGAGCATTATCCATTACGTGGTTTGTATTCTAGTGGATGGCCAGGACGGTGAGGCATAGTTTAGGCTGGAGTTCATGAATCGATTGTACATGATGCTGAAGGATTCTCATTCTTGACTGAAGTTGGTTCCAGTAATTTTGCTCAAGATTTAGTTTATGGATAGTCTATGTATTGAAGTTACCGTGTGTGGTTGGATCGTTACTGAGTGTGAGTGATTGATTTTGAACCGATAGATTCCTGTGGAGATGCAAGCAGGCTTTCTATTTTGGGCAAGTCATTGTTTAGATATATCTTGGGTGATATAGTACTGCATATTTGTCGTTGCCAGTGTAGTGTCATGGTTGATATGACTTTACTGTGAGATCGTCTGCCAAGGAGAGGACCTTCACAGTGTGGTATTCAGGGGGGTGAGGGCAGGTGGTGGAGGAATAGACTGAAAAGCGTTGGAGAATGAACTGCTCAATGGGAGGCTCCATTGTAGAGCTTGAGGGTTTTGGAGGTGATGTCTTGAATATCCCTTTGCTCCCTCTGATTCTGTTCACGTCACCATCAGGCTAATTCAACTAATGTAACTGGTGTCGGTACGGGTGATATAGACGAGGATTGAGAAATTTGAGAAGATCGTCCTCAGGAGCGGCTGTCTCAAAGATTCTTGCCGTCTCTGTGTGAAGTGAAAATATTTGAATATTTCATGAGTTAGATATTCGTTAAGAACTCTTGGATTGTAACTGGCAAATACCTTCGGACTGGCCTGGGTTATTTCTTTTTCATACGTTATTACTCCATCTGTTTGTTGACTGTCATTGCATCACATCTCTGTTGCTGAACCAGTCGTCTTCAGCAACGTCACTGTTGCTGAACCAGTCGTCATCAGCAACGTCACTATTACTGAACCAGTCATCTTCAGCAACGTCACTGTTGCTGAACCAGTCGTCATCACCAGCGTCACTGTTGCTGAACCAATCATCTTCCGTAATGTCACTGTTACTGAAGCAATCGTCTTCAGCAGCGTCAGTCTCAATGAGCCAATCATCTTCAGGAACATTCATTATGACGTTTAGCTAATCTTGCAGCCTGAGTGTGATGACCCGTGCGGTTATCAGGAATTATAGTAGGCGGTTATCGGGAGAAATAATTATATATATAATCATTTTGCTAACAGTAACCAAGTATACAGAGTTGATGTAAGTGTGCGATTAATCGATATTCTAGTGTGTACAGTAATGATTCATCTTAAAAGTGAGGCCTTCAGGGTTTTTAAGTATGCTGCGAATTTAAAGGAAATCTTAGGATATGTCTACGAGATATTTTAGGATATTTTAAGGGATGAATGGAGGCAACCTTTATCTGGGATCTGGTGATCACAGATGTAAGTCAAGTGACTGAATATTAGCGATACACCTGATGTTGATATTAGTCACTGCTGAGGTGGAGCTCCGGAGACACGTCTGGTGGAGTTTAGATCGCCACGATCTTGGCATTCTTTATCTTGTGTTTGGCTCCCTCACTGTCCGCCAGCCGCACACACACACACACACACACACACACACACACACACACACTCCTCCAATGATGCCGATATTGTATACTCCCTCACTGAAATAGATATAACCTAAATTGGAATAGAGGTATTCTATGTTCCTTCACAGTTGGGAGGTAGGAGATATATTATCCATACTTCTTCATAGTTGGGAGATAGATGTATTTCTATACTCCCTCACTTGAGAGATGATAGATGCATTATCTATATTCCTTCACTTGGGAGATAAGAGATATATTATCTATGGGAGATAAGAGATATATTATCTATATTCCTTCACTTGAGAGATAAGAGATATATATACTCCCTCACTTGAGAGATGATAGATGCATTATCTATATTCCTTCACTTGAGAGATAAGAGATATATCATCTATATTCCTTCACTTGAGAGATAAGAGATATATTATCTATACTCCTTCACTCATAGTGATGCCTCCGTCTGTGCTCCCTCACTAGACCCGTTAGTGCACCTCAGCTGTCTCGTGGGAGCAAGATGGTGTTTGTTGAGGTTTTCCTCTGGTTTTATCCAAGATGGTCGTCGTAAAGTTGACGTACGCGGTGCTTAATGGTCACTGCTGTGTGTCGGGGTTTCTTCCTGAGGTGTAATTAAACTTCTTTTTAATCCATGATCTCGGGACCCCTCGACTTGTACAATGGCCAGTGTGGCATGCCACTTTCTTCAAGCCACCTCCCAGATATAGCTTGTTAAGGATGCCACGGGTGAAAATGTCGCCATAGTTCACGACAAAATCGTGGTTGGAAAAAAAGAAAAAGATTATGATTCATCTTTCATCTACCTTTCGCCCCGTCTAGACGTCCTGACCCCCAACACAATAGAAAAAGAATTGATTAATCTTTCATCCAGTTTTCCTTTTGAGATAGCACTGCTTTCCAGACCTCAGCACATCTGGCAACGTTGACCCACCGGATTGACCCTCTCTGTCTTGTCTGTCTGTCTGTCTGTCTGTCTGTCTGTCTGTCGACGTCAGTCAACTTCTTACTTCTTAATCTCCTGTCCTCACCGTGGCTCACTCACGGACGGCGTCGTGCCTCATCACGTACTGAACTGCTCCAAAAAAAAGAAAAGTATGGCACCACGTTGGTCTGACACGGTGATCTCTCCTCCCACAGGGTCAGTTAGTTCGATTACTGAACTGGCTACCTACACTTCGAGGTCAGCTTGTTAGATCACTATTCCGGCTAGTTAGTACACGAGGTCAGGTAGATAAATCACTATTCCAGCTACTTAGACCTCGAGGTCAGTTAGCTAGGTCACTATTCCACCTTGTTAGTACACGAAGTGAGCTGGTGAGATCGCGTACCCAGCTAGTTAGAACACTGGGTAGGCCAGCTGAATCACGAAGCCAGCTAGTAAGATCACGGAGGTAGCTATTTAAATCACCTAGCCAGCTAGTTAAACCACGGAGGCAGCTAATGGGGACGAGGCTAGTGATGGCAAGAGAGCAAAGTCATCGATATAATTACAGATATTCAAATAGAACATGTGAGAAGGTATATATGCATGAATGTATGTACAGTACATACACACAGTACGCGTGTGTGTGTGTGTGTGTGTATATCCCTATTTGTACTGTACGGGAGGGAGGGAGTTTTCCATGCGTGGAGCCCCATCTCTTGTATCTTCTTTACTATCAACACGGCTTCTTATATTTCATTATGCTGTCTGTATTAACCTCGTCCTCAGTCATTCTGTTCCACTCATCCACCACTCTCATACTTTAAAAGCATTTGTTTAGATTTCTTTAACAAGTTTCTGGCTTAATGTCACGTTGCTCTGTCTCCACATCTCTCGAAGAACTGTTCACTGTCCACGTCGTCGATGTGTTTTAACAACGTATAAGCTATGATCAGGTGGGCCAATTTGAAGCCTCTCGCCTTTCCATGTAACTTAGCTCTCTTTATTCTGGTCCTCTGGACCTTCTCTGTTAGCTCTTTGTGCTTCTTTAAGTGCGGTGCCAAACATGATTTTTTAGTCAACGTACTTGAAAGCTATTCTGATATTTGCTCGAGGACAGTTTGTCTCCTTAATTAGTCTCGTAATGTGCGACTCTGTTGACAGGTTAGGAACCACGTCGACTCCCACGTCCTTCTGACACACGTAATCCATAAGTTTATCTCTTGCTGGATGATCATCATACTGAGGTGTTCTTTCGCTCTGTCCCATCCTCATGACCTGTGCATTTGCTTGGATTGAAATTGATCAACCGCTGATTAGACCAGCTTTAGATAAGTCTGTTTAGGTCATCTCTGTAAGTATATGCCAATCCAGCTCGCTCTTCACTTCTCTCACTACCTTTGCATCATCTGCAAACACATTCAGCTAGGATTCCATACCCTCAGGCACTTGTGCGCCTGTATGTAATACTGCGCGTATACGTGCGCATATACCCATGTTCTAGCCCATGTCTCATACATGGATACACTCACGACCCTCAAAATACCATACAGACTCCTCAAATCCGCTTTCCATTTCATCAAAAATATTTCCACACGTAACTCTTACCTTTTCCCTGTCTTATTCCAGGTGAGTGTGATGACGCGTCTCAAGTGGACAGTGCGCTGACGACGGACTGACGATGAAGGGATGGTAAGTGTTGCAAGTGACGTGGATAACGTGTTGTATAGTCTCCTGTGAATTTTTTACTGTCCCCCTGGGTCAGCGTTATGACTGTCAGCAGCATCCATCATCACTGATATATATATATATATATATATATATATATATATATATATATATATATATATATATATATATATATATATATATATAAAGAACAAAACACATCATCGAACGCTCGCCAACCAACGTTTATTTCCCGTGGCGTTCAAGCGTTTCCCCGTACAATATCATCGTTCATGGGAAGACGTATGTAGACTCCCACACCTGCTACGCTGGCCTGGCTGCGGTATGCACTCCGTGTGTGTGTGTGTGTCTCCACGGGGAATATTATGTTAATGTTCTTTCCCCTTGGCTCGTGTTAAGGTTCCCCGTGGGTATGTGAGGGAGGGAGGAGGCGGCGTGATGTACGTACCTCAATATCGGTGTTGGAGGCCGCGGTGTCGGGCCTTGGCGCGATCACGCCAGCTAGCCTCCTCACCACTACCACCAACACGCCAAGATGAATGCGCATACATTTCAGTCCAACACGCCGGAACTCACGTCGCGACGCATAATTTTCCCTCATTTTGACAGTGAAGGCGGCAGTGACAGACACCTGCTGCATGAATCACTCTACATAATCGCCCATTTTTTATATACATATGTAGAATAGAGAGCCACGCGTCCATAGAGGATTTCGGCCTCCGAGGAGCTTATATATATATATATATATATATATATATATATATATATATATATATATATATATATATATACCATATATATACCATAACAAAGTATATATATATATATATATATACTTTGTTACGGTAGACCGACTTAACTTTTCAGTGAAAAAATTCAAGTTCAGAGTGAGTTATGTGAGGACGGACACCTTGTCGCGTCTCTCTTCTCGTTCCATTGTTCCTGGCCCATAAATCAAAGTCGGACAGGGGCAGTCTTTTATTGTTTCGAGATTTTTTTTTTTCTTTGCATAATTCAGTTTGTGGTTGTCGATTTTAACAAGTATCTATATTTCCTCCGAGTATGATTTTTTTCTCTTATATTTTTCTGCTCCCTCCCCTCAAAAAAAAGTTATAAAAGTCTTGACACTTTTTTTGAAATTTTCGGGTTGCTGTGCGCGCGCATGCGCTCTCCCAGCTGGAGTGCCAGGTATCCACCTTTTCCTCATCTGCCGCGAAAATGCGTCGGATGTTTCTTGAATTCGTTCAGTTTATTGCCCATTATCGTCTCGCAGGATCGCTGATGGGTATCCACTTATCTCTTCCGTTACCTGTCTTTGTAGGACACATACATAACCTTGGTTGTGGTGAAATGAAATGACTTTCTCTCTGTGCTAATGACCGATGTCGGTTCACCGTAATTAAGAACATTAGTGAATCAAGAATTACATAGACTTCCCCTTAATAATTGCGTAAGCAGGAGGCGCGAAGGCAAGCTAAGAATATTACGGAGGGGGAGATATATATATATATATATATTGTGGGAAGTCTACATCAGAGGTGAGAAAAGTGAGGAGAGGAAGAGAGAGAGAAGTAGAGAATACAGCCAAAGAGAGAGAGAAAGAAAAAGGCAGACATCACAAAAGAGACTTTGAGACCACAGTAGTTAAGGGAGGTCAGGACTGTGGGGCTGAACGTGGCGTAGGCAAATGCCGTTGGGCAAGTAGTGAGTGGCAAAAAAAAAAGCTGGCGTTTAAAGATCATATTAAGGAAAACTAACTTGATAAGAGGTGGAATAGTTGACGCAAAACTAGTATACTAGTGGGCTAAGATCTGACCTCACCTGGAGGGAAGGATACATGATTGTAAGGTGAGAATGATGAGAGAAATGAGGTGGGGAATTGGCACTCTAGATGAGGAACACCCAAGTGTTTTTGTAGGTGCTGATAAGTGGCTCATTTGAATAGTACGTGACGGGCAGAGTACCTGTAGATACGAATTTGTTTTGTGATGTTGATCATTTCAACATCCTCCAACGGAGTTTAATGCACAAGAAACAGCAGAAAAAAGATAACGGTGAAGGAACAATGAGGATGGTATATGAGGCAGTGAGACGTGTACTCTCTCAGAGATGGCGAGGTTCCGCCTTTGGTGGATTTCAATTGTAAAAACTCAAAATGAGAAAATGTAGATTCTCAAGGAGGTAGAGAGAGAGAGAGAGAGAGAGAGAGAGAGAGAGAGAGAGAGAGAGAGAGAGAGAGAGTCATGGAGGCACATATTATTAGAGTGTAAACAGACATGTGTCTTGTATCTGATACGTTATTATGACGACATCTTGTCTTCAAACAATGCAGCATAGAATTTTGGCAGTCGATATACGATAAACCAGTTGGAAAACTTAATCACTTAGTGTTTGAGTTGGATAACATGATAGATGATAACATGAAAATAGCCGAGAGGAAACTATATTAGAGGTGATACTAATATATATATATATATATAATACATATATATATATATATATATATATATATATATATATATATATATATATATATATATATATATATATATATCATTGATTATTGTTATGGAAGGTGTTTTGAAATGAAAAAGGGAGTAGCAATACATCTTCCCCGTACTGTGTAGAGAGGTAATTTCACAGTCTAACAGCCTCAGGTTCGAGTCCCGGACAGGATAGCTGGCTCACAGCCAACCCACCTGTTCATCCCTCACTTTTAGGCTGATTGATGATTGGGTTGCTGGCTTAACCTGGTGTGTGTGTGTGTGTGTGTGTGTGTGTAAGTGGGTGGTAGAGACCAAGCCATGGTACAGAACGAGGAACTAGACGAGGCAACACAAGTGTAGGTAGAGCTCTCTCTTCCCGTAATACATATGATTATTATCAGTAATAACCACACACACACACACACACACACACACACACACAGACCTCAATCTGTGTATATATATCTAAAGGACAGAAGTATGCCCATTCCCACCTTGATCTTAAGCATCTTAATTGCTTACTATCGTGACCCACCACTTCTGTAATAACTCAATAGTATACTTACACTCGAATGGCTGCCTGAATTCAGTAAACTCTTTTCACACACACACACACACACACACACACACACACACACACACACACACACACACACACACACACACACACACACATGTAAGCTCATATGTAGAGGTACACACAACTTTACGACTACACACGTTCATATGTCGACTGCGGTTGATCCTTACTTCGCTGCGGGGTAAGATGACGACTCAACAATAAGCTTGCGTAAATTAACCCTTATTGACGTTGTCACTTAGCTCCTTCATTCCCCGAGTGCATCTCCCTGTTACGACGTCCGTCGTCCGTTTAAACGGTGGCAGTCAGCTGGTTGACGGGGGCTGTTGCTGTGGTAATCAACGTCAGGGGGATGGCGCGCTTGACGTGGTTGCTACGTAAATGGATGTCTTTGGCTTGTTTGTTGCTCTGGTGACTATTCTCTGTCAGGGACGTTGTTGAGGTGGGTCGGTCTTTGAGCGTGTGAGCTGACGTGGTCTGCGTTATTGGCCTTATTGACGTGGAGGTTCTTATAAGTGGGTCTGTGCTTGACATGGGGGCTTTGTCAAGGGGTAAATGGTTGACATGGAGGTCATGATGGGGGGGTGAGTTGTTGACATGTTTGGTGGTAATTTCTGTGGTAATTTATGTTAGACACCTGGGAATGAAAAGGCGTCAACAGATGTATTTCTTTCTTTTATTTTTCGTGTGTGTGTGTGTGTGTGTGTGTGTGTGTGTGTGTGTGTGTGTGTGTGTGTGTGTGTGTGTGTGTGTTATTACTCTATTGGTGAGGAGGTTCGGCTGATCCTCTGAGAGTCTCATAGTGTCACGAGGAGGGCGGAGTGAGGCTGGGCTGACCCCATTACACCACTGTATCAGTTGCATATAAACAAAGGTAGTTGTGTGTGTGTGTGTGTGTGTGTGTGTGTGTGTGTGTGTGTGTGTACGTGTGTGTGACCAGCCTGTGGGCCTGTCGCTCTTTGGAACACCCTACCTACCAACCATGCCGTCTCTCTCTCTCTCTCTCTCTCTCTCTCTCTCTCTCTCTCTCTCTCTCTCTCTCTCTCTCTCTCTCTCTCTCTCTCTCTCTCTCTCTCCTTCGGCATAGCATGGACGCTCGATAGCCGTGTGTTAATTCCGAACTATGGCCTTGGGAATACGCGGTAAGACAGCGAAGGAGAGAACAAAAAGAACACAGCATAAGAGTGGAGAAGAGAACAAAAGCACACAGTATAAGAACGGAGGAGAGAACGAAAGTATTCACCGTTACAACAGTGGAGAGAACGGAAAGAACACAACACAGCTGGTGTGGAGAACATAATAACGCAGCATTACGGTGGAGAGAACAAGAGGCAGACGACAAAGTGAAAGCTGTTATGGGTCTGACGCGAGTCTGGCTACACTGTCTTGATACACCTGCCCTGCAGAATATGCTAGGAACAAATCTACATTTGGGTCGCGAACTAACGTGGTAGCCTCTGGTAAATCACCTCTAGATCCCGGGGTTGGTTTTAGATCCTTCTTGTGTGTGTATTTCTTTAGCTTCTCAGGAAACCTGCAGACATAAACGTCTGTGTTCAGAGACGTAAACCTGAGAGAGTTTTCTGTTAAGACATAACTCGAAGATAGTTTTCCAAAAAGGAATATCTATTAAGCATAAACCGAAGTTGTTTTCTAACAACAAATATTCTACCAAACATAAACCCGAAGATGTGCCTCTGTTCAAGACGTACCTCTGTTCAAGAAGTACCTGTGTTCAAGACGTACCTGTGCTCAAAACGTACTTGTGTTCAAGACGTACCTCTGTTCAAGACGTACCCCTGCTCAAGACGTGCCTCTGTTCAAGACGTACCTCTGTTCAAGACGTACCTCTGTTCAAGACGTACCTCTGTTCAAGACGTACCTCTGTTCAAGACGTACCTCTGTTCAAGACGTACCTCTGATCAAGACGTACCTCTGTCCAAGACGTACCTCTGTTCAAGACGTACCTCTGTCCAAGACGTACCTGTGTTCAAGACGTGCGTCTGTTCAAGACGTGCCTCTGTTCAAGACGTACCTCTGTTCAAGACGTACCTCTGTTCAAGACGTACCTCTGTTCAAGACGTACCTCTGTCAAGACGTACCTCTGTCAAGACTTACCTCTGTTCAAGACGTGCCTCTGTTCAAGACGTACCTCTGTTCAAGACGTTATTCCATTCACAAATCTTTCAAAACAAAATCTTGCTGCCGTTCATGTATCCGTAGATCGTCGTACTTTTTCTACTTATTGTGGCAAAACCTCAAGGAACGCAGTAGCACGGAATGGAGACTGTCTGAATACGACACGGTAAAATTGTAACTGTCAACAGAGTCGACGATGGAGGCAGTCAACAGAAAACGCTGTCGGAAACTACCAAATGAAAGTACCAACAGAAATTATCAACGGAAAATACTAACAGAAGCTAACGGTAGAAAATACCAGGAGAAGTTACCAACAGAGAATACAAACGAAATCTTACAAACTGCCAACGGACACACTGAAAAAAGACACTCCCAGTAGAAAGTACGAGAAGGTGCGGCCAACCGAGAATACAAGCAGAAACTTCCAGAAGACTTGGCTTCCAGAAATTACGGATGCGAAAATACTGTAAATACAAGTGTAAGTGTAAGGTTTTAGCACAGTAGGCACCGCAAGTGTTTGTAAGTAGATGGAACGAAAGATAAGTACGTAAAGTGTTTTGAGTTGAATACAGAGGAGACACGTTGATGTGTGTGTGTGTTTGTAACAAAAAAACTTCTTTCTTGTGAGCTTAAGACACAACTTATGCTTCATGAATGTACAACAATAACGCGTCAGGTGTCGTAGGCTTATAACATAGCAAACACTTACGTTATTGTGGCCTTACAGCATAGGAGAGACACCTTGGTTGTCGTGGGCTTACAACATAGCAAACACCTTGGTTGTCGTGGGTTTACAACCTAGCAAACATCTTGGTTGTCGTGGGCTTACAACATAGCAAACATCTTGGTTGTCGTGGGCTTATAACATAGCAAACATCTTGGTTGTCGTGGGCTTATAACATAGCAAACATCTTGGTTGTCGTGGGTTTACAACATAGCAAACATCTTGGTTGTCGTGGGCTTACAACATAGTAAATACCTTGGTTGTCGTTGCTTACAACATAGCATACATCTTGGTTGTCGTGGGCTTACAACACACCAGACTCCGTCAGTGTTTACGCTTTGCGGGACACCGCCGTGGACCAGCCTTTGGCTGAAGTCACACCACAGC